>NC_053024.1:552255681-552442662 GCF_003073215.2 Triticum urartu | reverse complement strand
AGTCTCCCACTTGCACTAGAGTCAATAATCTAGATCACATCACCATGTGATTAACATCGATAGTTCACATCATCATGTGATTAACACCCATAGTTCACATCGCCATGTGACCAACACCCAAAGGGTTTACTAGATTCAGTAATCTAGTTCACATCGCTATGTGATTAACACCCAAAGAGTACTAAGGTGTGATCATGTTTTGCTTGTGAGAGAATCTTAGTCAACGGGTCTTTCACATTCAGATCCGTTATGTATTTTGCAATTTTCTATGTCTACAATGCTCTACACGGAGCTACTCTAGCTAATTGCTCCCACTTTAAATATGTATCTAGATCGACACTTAGAGTCATCCAGATCAGTGTCAAAACTTGCATCGACGTAACCCTTTACGGCGAACCTTTTTGTCACCTCCATAATCGAGAAACATATCCTTATTTCACTAAGGACAATTCTGACCACTGTCCAGTGATCTACTCCTAGATCACTATTGTACTCCCTTGCCAAATCAGTGCAGGGTATACAATAGATCTGGTACACAGCATGACATACTTTATAGAACCTATGGCCAAGGCATAGGGAATGACTTTCATTCTCTTTCTATCTTCTGCCGTGGTCGGGCTTTGAGTCTTACTCAACTTCACACCTTGTAATACAGGCAAGAACTCTTTCTTTGACTGCTCCATTTTGAACTACTTCAAAATCTTATCAAGGTGTGTACTCATTGAAAAAACTTATCAAGCGTCTTGATCTATCTCTATAGATCTTGATACTCAATATGTAAGCAGCTTCACCGAAGTCTTTCTTTGAAAAAAACTCCTTTCAAACACTCCTTTATGCTTTACAGAATAATTCTACATTATTTCCGATCAACAATATGTCATTCACATATACTTATCAGAAATGTTGTAGTGCTCCCACTCACTTTCTTGTAAATATAGACTTCATCGCAAATCTGTATAAAACTATATGCTTTGATCAACTCATCAAAGCGTATATTCCAACTCCGAGATGCCTGCACCAGTCCACAGATGGATCGCTGGAGCTTGCACATTTTGTTAGCACCTTTCGGATTGACAAAACATTCTGGTTGCATCATATACAACTCTTCTTTAATAAATCTATTAAGGAATGCAGTTTTGTTTATCCATTTGCCAGATTTCATAAAATGCAGCAATTACTAACATGATTCGGACAGACTCAAGCATAGATACGAGTGAGAAACTCTCATCGTAGTCAACACCTTGAACTTGTCGAAAACCTTTTGCGACAATTCTAGCTTTGTAGATAGTAACACTACTATCAGCGTCCGTCTTCCTCTTGAAGATCCATTTATTCTCAATTGCTTGCCGATCAACGGGCATATCCATTAAAGTCCATACTTTGTTCTCATACATGGATCATATCTCAGATTTCATGGTCTCAAACCATTTCGCGGAATCTGGGCTCATCATCGCTTCCTCATAGTTCGCAAGTTCGTCATGGTCTAGTAACATGGCTTCCAGAAGAGGATTACCGTACCACTCTGGTGCGGATCTCACTCTGGTTAACCTACGAGATTCGGTAGTAACTTGATCTGAAGTTACATGATCATTATCATTAGCTTCCTCACTAATTGGTGTAGTAGTCACAAGAACAGAATTCTGTGATGAACTAATTTCCAATAAGGGAGAAGGTACAATTACCTTATCAAGTGTTCTACTTTCCTCCCACTCACTTCTTTCGAGAGAAACTCCTTCTCTAGAAAGTTTCCGAATTTTAGCAACAAAAGTCTTGCCTTCGGATCTGTGATAGAAGGTGTACCCAATAGTTTCCTTTGGATATCCTATGAAGACGCACTTCTCCGATTTAGGTTTGAGCTTATCAAATTGAAACTTTTTCACATAAGCATTGCAACCTCAAACTTTAAGAAACGACAGCTTAGGTTTCTTGCTAAACCATAGTTCATACGGTGTCATCTCAAACGGATTTAGATGGTGCCCTATTTAATGTGAATGTAGCTGTCTCTAATGCATAACCCCAAAACGATAGCGGCAAATCTGTAAGAGACATCATAGATCGCACCATATCAAATAAAGTACGATTACGACATTCGGACACACCATTACATTGTGGTGTTCCAGGTGGCGTGAGTAGTGAAACTATTTCATATTGTTTTAACTGAAGACCAAACTCGTAACTCAAATACTCTTCTCTACGATCAGATCGCAGAAACTTTATTTTCTTGTTACGATGATTTTTCACTTCACTCTGAAATTCTTTGAACTTTTCAAATGTTTCAGACTTATGTTTTATCAAGTAGATGTACTCATATCTGCTCAAATTATCTGTGAAGAACAGAAAATAATGATACCTGTCGCGAGCCTCAATATTCATCGGACCACATACATCAGTATGTATGATTTCCAACAAATCTGTTGCTCGCTCCATTGTTCCGAAGAACGGAGTCTTAGTCATCTTGCCCATGAGGCATGGTTCGTAAGTATCAACTGATTCATAATCAAGTGATTTCAAAAGCCCATCAGCATGGAGTTTCTTCATGCGCTTTACACTAATATGACCTAAACGGCAGTGCCACAAATAAGTTGCACTATCATTATTAACTTTGCATCTTTTGGTTTCAATATTATGAATATGTGTATCACTACGATCGAGATCCAATGAACCATTTTCATTGGGTGTGTAACCATATGAGGTTTTATTCATGTAAACAGAACAACAATTTATTCTTTTACTTAAATGAATAACCGTATTACAATAAACATGATCAAATCATATTCATGCTCAACGCAAACACCAAATAACACTTATTTAGGTTCAACACTAATCCCGAAAGTATAGGGAGTGCGCGATGATGATCATATCAATCTTGGAACCACTTCCAACACACATCGTCACTTCACCCTTTAACTAGTCTCTGTTCACTCTGCAACTCCCGTTTCGAGTTACTTAGCAACTGAACTAGTATCAAATACTGAGGGGTTGCTATAAACACTAGTTAAAGTACACATCAATAACATGCATATCAAATATACTTATGTTCACTTTGCCATCCTTCTTATCCGCCAATCACTTGGGGTAGTTTCGCTTCCAGTGACCAGTCCCTTTGCAGTAGAAGCACTTAGTCTCAGGCTTAGGACCAGACTTGGGCTTCTTCACTTGAGCAGCAACTTGCTTGCTGTTCTTCTTGAAGTTCCCCTTCTTCCCTCTGCCCTTTTCTTGAAACTAGTGGTCTTGTCTACCATCAACACTTGGTGTTTTTCTCGATTTCTACCTTCGTCAATTTCCGCATTACGAAGAGCTTGGGAATCGTTTCCATTATCCCTTGCATATCATAGTTCATCATGAAGTTCTACTAACTTGGTGATGGTGACTAGAGAATTCTGTCAATCACTATCTTATCTGGAAGATTAACTCCCACTTGATTCAAGCGATTGTAGTACCCAGACAATCTGAGGACATGCTCACTAGTTGAGCGATTCTCCTCCATCTTTTGGCTATAGAACTTGTTGGAGACTTCATATCTCTCAACTCGGGTATTTGCTTGAAATATCAACTTCAACTCCTGGAACATCTCATATGGTCCATGGCGTTCAAAACGTCTTTGAAGTCCCGATTCTAAGCCATTAAGCATGATGCACTAAACTATCAAGTAGTCATCATATTTAGCTAGCCAAACGTTCATAACGTCTGCATCTGCTCCTGCAATAGGTCTGTCACCTAGCGGTGCATCAAGGACATAATTCTTCTGTGCAGCAATGAGGATAAACCTCAGATCACGGATCCAATCCGCATCATTGCTACTAACATTTTTCAACACAATTTTCTCTAGGAACATATCAAAATAAACACAGGGAAGCAACAACGCGAGCTATTGATCTACAACATAATTTGCAAAATACTACCAGGACTAAGTTCATGATAAATTTAAGTTCAATTTAATCATATTACTTAAGAACTCCCACTTAGATAGACATCCCTCTAATCCTCTAAGTGATCACATGATCCAAATCAACTAAACCATGTCCGATCATCACGTGAGATGGAGTAGTTTCATTGGTGAACATCACTATGTTGATCATATCTACTATATGATTCACGCTCGACCTTTCGGTCTCCGTGTTCCGAGGCCATATCTGTGTATTCTTGGCTCGTCAAGTATAACCTGAGTATTCTGCGTGTGCAACTGTTTTGCACCCGTTGTATTTGAACGTAGAGCCTATCACACCCGATCATCATGTGGTGTCTCAACACGAAGAACTTTCGCAACGGTGCATACTCAGGGAGAACACTTCTTGATAATTTAGTGAGAGATCATCTTATAATGCTACCGTCAATCAAAGCAAGATAAGATGCATAAAAGATAAACATCACATGCAATCAATATAAGTGATATGATATGGCCATCATCATCTTGTGCCTGTGATCTCCATCTCCGAAGCACCGTCATGATCACCATCATCACCGGCGCGACACCTTGATCTCCATCGTAGCATCGTTGTCGTCTCGCCAATCTTACGCTTCCACGACTATCGCTACCACTTAGTGATAAAGTAAAGCATTACATCGCGATTGCATTGCATACAATAAAGCGACAACCATATGGCTCCTGCCAGTTGTCGATAACTCGGTTACAAAACATGATCATCTCATACAATAATATTTAGCATCATGTCTTGACCATATCACATCACAACATGCCCTGCAAAAACAAGTTAGACGACCTCTACTTTGTTGTTGCAAGTTTTACGTGGCTGCTACGGGCTTAAGCAAGAACCAATCTCACCTACGCATCAAAACCACAATGATAGTTTGTCAAGTTGATGCCGTTTTAACCTTCGCAAGGACCGGGCGTAGCCACACTCGGTTCAACTAAAGTTGGAGAAACAGTCACCCGCAAGCCACCTTTGTGCAAAGCACGTCGGGAGAACCGGTCTCGCGTAAGCGTACGCGTAATGTCGGTCCGGGCCGCTTCATCCAACAATACCGCCGAACCAAAGTATGACATGCTGGTTGGCAGTATGACTTATATCGCCCACAACTCACTTGTGTTCTACTCGTGCATATAACATCAAACCATAAAACCTAGGCTCGGATGCCACTGTTGGGTTTCGTAGTAATTTCAAAAAAATTCCTACGCACACGCAAGATCATGGTGATGCATAGCAACGAGAGGGGAGAGTGTGATCTACGTACCCTTGTAGATCAACAGCGAAAGCGTTGACACAACGTAGAGGAAGTAGTCGTACGTCTTCCTGGTCCAACCGATCCAAGCACCGTTACTCCGGCACCTCCGAGTTCTTGGCACACGTTCAGCTCGATGACGCTCCCCGGGCTCCGATCCAGCAAAGCTTCGGGGAGGAGTTCCGTCAGCACGACGGCGTGGTGACGATCTTGATGTTCAACCGTTGCAGGGCTTCGCCTAAGCACCGCTAGAATATGACCGAGGTGTAATATCGTGGAAGGGGGCACCGCACACAGCTAAGGAACGATCACGAAGATCAACTTGTGTGTCTAGAGGTGCCCCCCTGCCCCCGTATATAAAGGATCCAAGGGGGGGGTGCGGCCGGCCCTATGGAGGCGCGCAGGAGGAGTCCTACTCCTACCGGGAGTAGGACTCCCCTCCCGTTCCTTGTCCAACTAGGAGAGGTGGAGGGAGAATAGGAAAGGGGGGGCGCCGCCCCTCCCTCCTTGTCCAATTCGGACTAGGGGGAGAGGGGGCGCGCGGCCTGCCCTGGCAGCCCCTTCCTCTTCTCCACATTAGGCCCATAAGGCCCATTAACCCCCCGAGGGGTTCCGGTAACCCCCCGGTGCTCCGGTTTTATCCGATACATCTCCGGAACCCTTCCGATGTCCGAATATAGTCGTCCAATATATCAATCTTTATGTCTTGACCATTTCGAGACTCCTCGTTATGTCCGTGATCACATCCGGGACTCCGAACTAACTTCGGTACATCAAAATGCATAAACTCATAATAACTGTAATCGTAACGTTAAGCGTGCAGACCCTACGGTTCGAGAACAATGTAGACATGACTGAGACATATCTCCGGTCAATAACCAATAGCAGGACCTGGATGCCCATATTGGCTCCTACATATTCTACGAAAATCTTTATCGGTCAGACCGCATAACAACATACGTTGTTCCCTTTGTCATCGGTACGTTACTTGCCCGAGATTCGATCGTCGGTATCCAATACCTAGTTCAATCTCGTTACCGGCAAGTCTCTTTACTCGTTCTGTAATACATTATCTCGCAACTAACTCATTAGTTACAATGCTTGCAAGGCTTATGTGATGTGCATTACCGAGAGGGCCCAGAGATACCTCTCCGACAATCGGAGTGACAAATCATATTCTCGAAATACGCCAACCCAACATCTACCTTTGGAGACACCTGTAGTGCTCCTTTATAATCACCCAGTTACGTTGTGACGTTTGGTAGCACACAAAGTGTTCCTCCGGCAAACGGGAGTTGCATAATCTCATAGTCATAGGAACATGTATAAGTCATGAAGAAAGCAATAGCAACATACTAAACGATCGGGTGCTAAGCTAATGGAATGGGTCATGTCAATCAGATCATTCAACTAATGATGTGATCCCGTCAATCAAATAACAACTCTTTGTCCATAGTTAGGAAACATAACCATCTTTGATTAACGAGCTAGTCAAGTAGAGGCATACTAGTGACACTCTGTTTGTCTATGTATTCACACATGTATTATGTTTCCGGTTAATATAATTCTAGCATGAATAATAAACATTTATCATGATATAAGGAAATAAATAATAACTTTATTATTGCCTCTAGGGCATATTTCCTTCAGCATTCCCTATGCTCTACTCCAGGGAACACATTATCCACGGCCACTTCTAAACCTTTACAGGCATCTGTATGAATGACCAACCCATTGGGATGTGCAATAGCCCGGCGGAGATTATGCAAAAACCAAGTCCAGCTCTCCTCAGACTCTGTCTCCAGCACGCCATAGGCAACTGGAAATACAAAACTATGTGCATCAACTGCACAAGCTGCTACTAACTGTCCTTTAAACCTCCCTGTGAGAAAAGTGGCATCAATAGCCAAATAAGGCTTGCAGCCTGCCAAAAAACCCCGGCGACAAGCCTCAAAGCAGACAAAAACCCTCCTAAAGCATTCCTTGGTCTTTGTCACTCCCCTGAATGTGTACTCCACGGTGTGGTGATCAATATCTACAATACTACCTGGGCTTGTCCTCTCCACTTCACCTTTGAATGAATACAACAATTGAAAACTTTCCTGCCAGTTACCATAAATAGAATCCATAGCATGTTGTTTACCATTGAACAACCTCATGTATGGTAAATCTATCTTGAACTTATCTTTGATGTTCTTCTGCAATTCCTTTGGACCCACTTGCTGGTTTTCTTTCACCCACTTCTTTACTTCTTCTGCCACCCATCTTGACTTGGCTCTACTGATTATATCCTTCCTAAGGGTTGATTCCTGGCATGTGTGCTTAAAAGGGTTCACTTTGACCTGAACATTAGTGCTATTCCGCATTTTAGATGCAAGCAGCCTCCATGGACAACCTTCAGTCGGACAGTGCACTCTGTAACGTACTTGATCACTCTTGTCAACTTTGAAAGTACGTTCTACCTTGATGCAGTATGTCACAAGTGCATTTCTACACGCATTCATGGATGCAAAAACTGTACCTTCTTCCATATGAGGGTTCAAAGGGTCCCATTCAACAGCTGCAAGGTCTTCGTCCTCACCCATCGCGTCATCATCCACACGGACTGCATTGTGAGCCTCATCTTGATTTTCAGTCCGAGGTGCCCATCGTAAATTCCGAATAACATCATAATATAGCTTCTCTTCATCAACCCCAGAATTGTAGCCATCAGGCTCCACTTCAAGGGGGACCCTACTGCTGTTGCCCACACTTGTCGAGCCACCACATCGCCGTGCACCAACTGAACTGTTCTGGCTAGAGATGCCATTACGACGACTTGGTTCTCCCCGAGATGTTGCACCCGCCATCCTAGGTCCAAATGCCTGCTCAAGCACATCAACTTGCAGCCTCACATGAAAATTATCTTTCTCTTTATGCCTAACAAACATGGTAGCTAGCTCTTCATCATTACTAACTGTCACCCAATTCTTTTCCCCATCATAGCATTTGTATACCACTTCATCAAGCAAACCCCAAGGATATTGGCTACAAATTACCTCCCCAAATTGTCTGAAACTCCAATTACTAGCCATTGGCAACCGATAATCAAAACCTCCTTGGTATTTCTTCTTATCCTTTGCATCGAACATGTACCGGTCCCTTCTAATGTGCACCATGAAAGCAAACCGCAACTCCATCCTAACCGGCGAAAAACAGAGACGCAATCAGCACACTAATTGGGCAAACCTACTCGAATCGAGTGTTTAAATGCACAACTAAGCTCAATCTAAACAAGAGGTGAGACTTATCCCTTGGGAACCCAGTCATGGACGCGGCGGATCTCCGGCCCGATGCCTGCCTCGCCAAATACTCCGGGGTCGCCGCTGCTCACCATTTCTCCCTAGGGTTCTTCCTCCTAGTTTAAAGAGCTCCAGCAGCCCCCCATCTTTGAGCGCTCCGGCCGGGTGCACGGAAGGAGGCCGCGCCGTGGATCGAGCAGGTGGCGGGCTCCCCACCCATGGCGTCGCAGGAAGGTGGTGGGCGTCACAGGTAGCCGTGGAGCATAGGCACAGGGAGGTAGCGGCAGAGCAGGCCGTGCAGCTGGTGGCGGGGCAGGTGCTGGCCGCGGCGCAGGTGGCGGCGGAGGTGGCGGCGGCGGCGCAGGACAGCCGACCGGGCGGATGGGTTGCCAATGATTTGGGGATTTAGTTGCACGGGCCTACATGTCAGCTCCGGACCCACGTCCACGTGGTCCCACGTGTAAGCTCCGGACCCACAACCACTAACGCCGGCGGACGGAATGGACTCAAATATGGCCGTTTGGCCTCGTCATAGTTGCTGTGCTCGGACTAGGGGCAAAACTGAGGACAATTCGCATCTGAGGGCAAAACTGAGCACATGGACACCACTGAGGGCAAAAGGATAATTAACCCGAACGGATAAGGTACTCTTATACTACATGCTCACACTGCCAAACACTCCATAAGAATAATAAACAATAACATTCAGATTTATTTCAAATGGTAGAATATTCATCAAATCAAACAAATCAATATTGCTTGACGTGATCTCACTCCTGCGCAGTGCTTGCTATGTGTTCATCATCTACTTACGCCTCATTGGTGTTTTGCTTCGTGGCTGAGGACTTCGACAATCAAGAGTCGTTTCTTTTGTACTCCCTCTGTTCCTAAATAGAAGTCTTTATATAGATTTCAATATGGACTACTTACGAACCAAAATGAGTGAATCTACTTACGCCTCATTTTTCACCACGAATGTTATTTCGTGATGAAAAATTTGCAAGATGCTAAAACTTTTGATCTAGTTTCATGTCTCAAAATTTCATATTTTTTCGATTTTGTTTTTCATTTTCTTTTAAATTTACTATTCATGAATGGTGTAGGTGCATCTGGGAGTAGAAAATCCACTCTGTTATATTTTTATATTGCATGGTTTGTTTCATGTCTTGTAAGCTGATCCTACAGCACCATGCACCTTGTATCGTGTTTCTTTTGCCTTTTCTATTTTTCAGGGTGTCATTAATTTAATGTCGGATCTATGCCTTCTTTCTAAAAAAATCAAGATGTTCATGTAAGCAATGTAGGAGCGATAACCCACCACTCTTTGCTTCTCTTCTTTTCTCTTGTCCTGTTGCGCGTTGAAAATATTCTCTGACTTCTTCGGAGTGCCATCCGTCCATTCCCAAATTTATGCGCAGACTCATGGCGAAGTTCCACACGGCTTGTTCAGATTTGACTATGCCATGACTTCTCAATTTTCTGACAAGGATTAGTGCAGATCTAAATAGGAAAGGTAACAAAAAATAATCATCAGAGTCATGTTGCACCAAAATCAAACAATTTCTCTATATCTCCGCCACTCAGTCAAAATGTGTGTGCACTAAATTAGAGAGCACATGAGAAACTGTTTGAGCAGCATAAATGGATGATTACTGCGGTTGTGAGCTCTAATTAAGCTAGGTATTCTGGCATACAGTAATCAAAACGAATGGCACAACCGAACTAACGATGAGTAATATGATGTACATAGATTACAGGTGCCCGAATCTAACCTAGAGATAGAAGCTTGGTGATGCCTTCGGCAAGTTCAACGACCTCGCCGGCCCGCAGCACAGGGTCAACCATGTCGTGACAACAAAGGACCCTGAGGGCTGAGGCAATCGTCCACGACGTGATCTTCCTCATCTGGATTGTCGAAGTCTTCTCACCCCCAGACCCCGGTCGAGTTGCCGTCGATCGGGAGTTCCGAGGATTGAATGGTTGTGCAGATCAAATCGGCGGCCATCATGACCTGCGGCACTCAGCAAGGAGATATGCGGGGCGGCACCATGGGAGCCACACGAGCGACATGGCGAGGTTGGGGCGCTCCTTGGCCGCGGGAGGCGAGCAGGGAGAGACAGAAGAGCGGTGGCATGGTAGCGTGCTTCAATGACGGCGAGTCCCCGACAGCGGCAGAGTGCCCCTCCGATAGCGACGCAGCGCGGTCGATGGTGGGAAGGCGTGACCAGATCGACCTCTCGCGCAGCCGGCCGCCACCGCTCGCAGACAGAGAGAGATGTGAGAGGGATGGGACTTCCATGGGAGAGAAGAGAGAGGATGCGTTGACCTGTGGAGCTCGCCGTCGGATGCGTCATGTGTGCCGCCGCCGCAAGGGAGAGAGGTCATGGAGGAGACCGCACGGGCGCGAGCGCCGTTGCGATGCGTGAGTTGTGGGAAAAGACCGGAGCGATGCAGGGCGTGGCGGCGCGGGATCCGGCAGGTGGTCGGACGGGTGTGGCTGGAGGGGGGGGGGGGGGGAAGGGAAGGAGGAGGCCGAGCCGAGCGGGGGCGGCGCAACCTCTACGAACCCTAGGCGTGAAAGGGGATCGAGCACATACGAGAGGGAGGAGAGGAGCGTCTCGTGGGTGCGGGCTGAACGATAAAAAAATCGGTGGGAGACAGAGAGGCGAGACGGAAAATAACTCGACGAAAAATAACCAACCAAATTAAACCGGACGAAGGTGGAGGTGGGGAATCGGTGGGATGCTGGAGGTGGGATTAAGGACGAAAAAACCCGGATGAAAATGGTGAGACGAAAATAAAATCCGGAACGCGAACTACCAACTGAGACATTAAGAGTAGACATGTTTGTGATGTATATGGCTCGCATGGTATGCCTAAGTATTGGGCCAGTCTAATTAGCACGGCTAGAGTGAGCGCCTAACAATACATCGCACCTTTTTATAAACCATACAATACACTTCCTTTAGAAAAGCAGTGCACGTTCTCTAGAAAAGGGAAGAAGCAAGCAACACACTTTGCTAAAAAAATATTTATAACCATAGACATCTATAGAAAAATGTTTGTGATGTATATGAAATTTGTATAATGTGTATGAACAAAGTAGACATCATAAGTTATATTTAGAAAAAAATGTTAATAGTGTATTTGAAAAATGTTAAACATGTATAAAAAAAGTTCTTATGTAATAAAAATCTAGACATAAAAAATATATGATTGAAATAATATTAATCATGTATTTAGAAAAATATACAATGTGAAAAGTGTTCATGTAATTCCAAAAAAGTTATATACAACTAAAATGTAAGTGGAATTTAAAAAACTGGTTGTGACATTTTAAAAATTTGTATTAAAAATATTTATGTGGTCTAAAAAATGTTTCATGCGATTGACAGAATGTTCAATGTATACTTGAAACATGTGGAATATGTATTCTTTTTGTAGACATGTATTTTAAAAAATGTACCTCATTTATTTCGAAAATGGTCAACGTGTATAAAAAAGGTTGCACATGTACACAAAATGTGAGCAATATGTATTGAAATAGTATAGATTTGTTAAAAAAGGAAAAACCCAAAAAAGGAAGAAAATCGGTGAAGATATACAGAAAAATAAAAAACCAAAATAAAACAGTGAAGAAACACAGAAGAAACAGAAAAATAAAGAAAATATGTGAAAGAAACATGGAGCAAATAACCAAACAAAACCGATGCAAACAACAGACAGAGACATCAAGGAAAGACAAAACCAACATATTTTTTTAAAACAAAATAAAAATGTAAATAAAATATGGAAAAAATAAGTGCACAACGGGGCCAATCCAACTATTGAACAACAAGAAAAAAAGTCACCAGCGGCAACTGAGCCACGAACAACAGCGACTCGGGAGCTATAAAACGCTTAGTGCGAGTGCTCCTTCGCTGGGCTATTGAACGGGACCAGTCTCGCATGAAGCTTTGTCTCCGCGCTGTAGCTACTTGGCCAGCTCATTTACCTTTTCTTTTTTCGTTTGCTGGGTTTCTTTCAAGTACGCTGTGTTTCGGTCTTGGTTTTTTTTCTATGTGGGGTTTTGCCCCGGTTTTCACTGTTGGCGTATGGTTTTCTTGGTTTTTCGTTTTTTTTCTCCACCATATTTCTTGTTTTCTTTTCCTTTTTATTTTCTTGTTGGTTTTATTTTTTTCTTCCACTTTTTTTCTCGTGGTATTTCATTTCTTCCTTCCGTGATTTTTCCTTTTATTTTCTATTTTCCTTCTTTTCAATGGATTTATATTTCTTTCTTAGTTTTCATCACTTTTTTCGTTTCCCTTTAGTTTTACTTTGTTTTTCTTGGTTTCTCTTCGTTTTCTCATGGATTTTCATGGCATTCTTCGGGGGTTTTTTTCATTTTTTCTTCATTTTCTGAGCTGTTTCTTTCATCCAGTTTTTAGTATTCACCGCTGTTTTTGCTTTTCTTTTTCTTCAACACATTTCTACATAGGAACATTTTTTATACATGTTTAACATCTTCAAAATACATGATTAACATTTAGGAATTATGTTTGATGACTACGTTTTTCATACACATTGTACATTTTCGGTATATGCAAGGAAAGTTTTTAATGAATGTTTTGCCTTTTGAAATATATGATTAACATTTTTATTTGGCATTATTTTTTTGTGCTAAAATTGTTTAATACACGTTCTAAAATTCCAATAAAACATTTTTGCACACGTTTAACATTTTTATATAGATGATCATTTTTTATCAAATATTTGCATTTGATATATACTTTTTCACACACATTGTATATTTTAGTATATATCAGAAACATTTTACTATACAAAGTTAATGTTTTGGAAATATAAAATAAAATTTATTTGATACTCGATCAACATATTGAAAAGTAGTTTTTATTTTCAATTTTCTTATTGCACCTTCTACATTTTTTGTATGCGTTAGGAACATTTTTTATACATGTTTAACATTTTATATGGATGATTAACAATTTTTAAAATGTTCATTACAATTTTGTAAATACATGAACAAAAAAAATATATTCATTGCATTTTTTTGTATACATCTTTCGTATACATGATAAACATTTTTCTATACATATTTAACACTTTACAAAATTCTAGATTAACATTTTTCAAATGCTTTGTGTGTGTGTGTGTGTGTGTGTGTGTGTGTGTGTGTGTGTGTGTGTGTTTATTTAGTATATTTGGAAGCATAAACAAAAGAAAGAAAGAAAAAGATGAACAAATAAAAGGAAAAGAAGGAGGATGTTGCCTACCGCAAGCTAGGCCGGCCCAGTGTCGTGCTCCCTTAGGTGAGGTTGTCTTGCGGCTCACATGAATCGAGACATAGGCATGCAATAATGCCAACCTTACGAGCTGGATTCTTACGGAATTGACTACGTGAGGAGATACAACGAGTTGGTGCTTGTTTTTTTTCTTTGCGTGAATTGCGGCGCCCATTGCTCTCTCATTCTGCCACACCACTATGTATCTATGCTTCCAGTAAAACATGCCTGCAAGTGTAGCATTTCTCCATAGGCGTGCCCCAGTAGCGACCCCGCGAGCGAGGGAACGAACACGCTAAACTGAATGCTGGGCCAGCCCATTCACGGGCCCCCTTGAGGTGATACATATTATATCTCAATACAGGCAACAGATAGCCCTGGCCGGGTTGGTTAGAAAAGTTCTCATGGCCGTGCTGTTGCCTTCGGCGCCCAGGGCTAACTCTGCATGCTTTGTGTATATGTACCTACATGTTTGACGTGTTTGGTTGCTCGCATACCCCCAATCAGACCCGC
Source organism: Triticum urartu (assembly GCF_003073215.2). Lineage (NCBI taxonomy): Eukaryota > Viridiplantae > Streptophyta > Magnoliopsida > Poales > Poaceae > Triticum > Triticum urartu. The sequence continues at coordinate 552,428,405 of NC_053024.1, read as the reverse complement.
GCGGGAAGAAAATGACCCATTTGATTGTCTGTGTTCACTGTTCGGCCTGGATACCACAAAATGTAAAGCACCTTGGGTCAAGCCCGTTGAAAACCCACGAATCAACAGTTTTCAACAGCCGGGCCTGCGGGATGCATGTGGGCGGAGGTGGCTGAATGCTAGGAGCCATCTCTCTCTCTCTCTCTCCCACTCTCACGCCGGTGTTGGCGATCAGCGGAACGGAGAACAACAAAGCGAGCACCGCGCGTCCATCACCGGCATCACCAACATCTCCGACAACACTTCAGCAATGGCGGTAAGCCCTATTTTCACCTACTCACTAACAATTTTTGGATTCGATCTACGTTTTAGATTCGTTTTGAGCTTTCGATTCGCGCGGGGAATAGGGGTAAATAGAGATAGGATTGAGGAGCACATCTTCACGAGTAGCAAATAGCGATGGATTTTAGTGTTTTGATTGGGATTGAGTATAAGAGGAAGGGGGAATCGTAGTAAATATTACATGGTAGTGCTAAATCCTAGCCATGGGGACCCTAGAGGCGCTTGGAGTGGCGGGGGCTTGGGCCTTGTAGTTATCCTCCAGCTCGACCGTAGCATGCACCATCTCCTCATTCTCACTGTTGTCCATAAAGATTGGCATAGTACGGTGGCTTGGCTCTGACGCCTTGACAACTACCTCCACCTCTTCTTCTTCTTCTTCTTCTTCTTCTTCTTCTTCTTCTTCTTCTTCTTCTTCTTCTTCTTCTTCTTCTTCTTCTTCTTCTTCTTCTTCTTCTTCTTCTTCTTTTTCCTCTGGATCCAGAACGATGACGGCCGGCGACATCGTGGTGGCCGGCTGGCCTTGACGAGCCTTATAGCCCATGTATTTGGCCCATGTTGCTCCTTGACTAGCGTCGCCAGACTCGGCCCGATCCATGGTCCGGCGTAGTATGCCCACTGACATAGCGACTTTCACTGGGTTAGGAATTAATGTCTTCAATTCCTCCGTTGCCGACTTCTTTACCATAGTGTCTAACCCCTTATGCATGTCGTCGATGCTGGTGAAATTAGAGCACACTTCCATGGTGTTCTCGAACTTGGTGCGATCATCGACGAGCACCCAAGGAAGAAAGCCCTGCAACCAATGCCCCAAGGGAAGGGGTTGGGCATGGAGTTCATGGCAATGGAGATGTTGAAGAGGGGTGATAGTCAAAGACAGAGAGGGTTAATTGAGTGTGGTCGTGGGTAAGTATTAGAGCATTTGGGTGGGTAAATATAGGGACTTTGGACGGTAGGGTTGAATGCTGATCAACCTTTGAACTTTGTGCTACTCATAATGCAGATCGACATGGAGAACACGAAGGGCAAGGAGGTGGTGGCGCCCCATGAAAAGGGAGGTGATGCTTGCATTACAGAAGGGTAAGGTGGTGGTGCCGTCGTTAAACGTTGATGTGGTGCTAGAGGAGCCCCCAGCGGCAAGAGGAGGAACTATGGCCACTACCATGAGGAGGCAGGCCAACTCACTTCTGCAAGTTGATCCTTAACCCGAAGCTGGAGTGCCTGCCTATGCCTCTAGACTTCACGAAACACTTCTAGGACGTGTCTTGGGAGTTCAAGATGAAGACAAACACCGGCTGCGCATGGAGGGTGATGGTCCATTGATGAACGATAGGGTCACCCTCTTTTAGGCTTGGGCCCCCTTCGCCGATGTCCACCAGATCAAGATCGGCTACATGGTCACCGTCAAGTTGCTGACTCCCGACACACTGAAGGTCATCATCTTCAATGACAACGGCATTAAAGTGGTGACGAAGTGCTAGAAGCACGACGACACCTTCGTCCTTAACGTCTAGAGAGCTCTCCATTGCCTGATTGCGCGCGTGTTGGTTTGGTTTAGGACTATGTCGTACTGGTTTGGTTCAAGACTGCTGATTTAAGTGTCGTACTATGTTTAACTTGTTCCTATGTGCTATCTATTTTATGTGTCTCTGGTTTGTTCTGCTTGCTAGTATGTTGGCAATCTCACCACCTCCACAAAGAGGTTACCAGACAACATGTGTTGCATGTAACCAACCAGTCTCACTTGTGTTTCCGCCTAAGCAAGCGGGCAACCAAACACTCAACCTTTCATTTTGCCACAGTCAGGCAAGAGGGTATGCAGGCAACCAAACAACATACAAATGTTGATTTTTAGCCTGTTTTATCCTCAACTAGAACCAACTGAGACACACATGCAATATAGGCAAAATTGATGCGGGCAACCAAACACGTCAGTCGTTGTATTCATGTACATAAATCCAAATTTTGAAAAAGTCACGTAAACATTTTTTACTCATGGACAATTAGACAAAATTTTGGAGACGTCAAATATACATGTTGTTCTCATGTACAAAAAGACAAAATTTGGACAAGTGTACATCTTGTCCACACGCGCGATAGCAAAAACGTGCATCTTATCCATGCCTTTCTTTTTGACTTATCCAGTATCCAGTCCTTTCAGTGTGGATAACCTTTACATTCTAGTAAATTCCAGCCAGCATATGTACGATGATTTATGCCTTTTTCTTCTTCAGTGTGCAACGATGATGATGATATATACTGCATACTTTTTTGGAATGATAAATAAGTTATACAGTACTTTCTAGCTCTTGGGAAGTTCGTGTTCGATCTTATCATGAAACAAGAGGTAAGTAATACTTAGCTATCCGGTGAATAGGAGAAGAAATTTAGTAGTGGCGTGCTTGATTGAGTGTAGGACAACGACAGGAAACGGGCGGGCTAGCACATCAAGAGCGATTCACGTCATGTCATCATGCACGCGACAATCGTGACCCCGAATCTCGCACGATTCATCATAATAATCCGAAAAGTAATGGATTTTCTTTGTTTTTTCTTTTTTTTCTCTGTATATAAACATCTTAAAACAAGATCATCGCTCAGATGAGACCCCTGTTCATCGATCATCTCCTCAACGCAATTACAATGGCATGTCTGATGCATATTCAGAGGAAAAGACAGAAGAGGAAGTCAAAATCAAAAAGGAAAACAGAGAGCTGGTCTGTTCAAAAGCTCAATCAAAAGAAAAGAGGTAGCATCGATCCTTTCTTGAAGAACAGCTACGCACAACTAGGACGCGCCAGGAAAAAAACTAGGACGCGCGGAATTTACAAGAGGAAGAAACGCAGGAGGTTAATTACACGGTGGAGCAGAGCCATAGCGACGCAAGGATCGGTGGAGGACCGATCAGGCGATGACGGTGGCGGAGTCGAGGCGGTCGAGGCGGCTCCAGACCTCCCCGAAGGCGGCGGGCGTGCGGCGGCCGCAGGCGACGACGAGGAGGATCCGCTGCAGCTCCCGCACGAGGTGCACGAGCCGCCGCGCCGGCGCCAGCAGCAGCGTGAAGGGCAGCAGCCAGACGCCCAGCTCCAATACGAACATCTTCGATCTCCTCCTCCTCCTCTTTCCCCTTCGCCTCCTCCTCTGCTTCTCCTTGGCACGATCAACGGGAGCAGCTGCGGCTAACCAATCCTCCGGTGGTTCCCAACCAACAGCCAATAATTCGCTTTGATTCGCCGCGATTGATGGATGGCCCGTTGCGCCGGAGCGGTAGCTTATAGGATACTAGCAGTGTTAACCAACTCCGTAGCCTGGCTAATGCGCCGATAGATTGATTGGCATGTCGCTGGCCGTGGCTAGTTGGCCACACGCCAGGTCTCCACGTCCCACGCAGCACGCATCGTTGAACGGATTTGTATATGCAACCACCGCTCTCAGTCGATCGGCCCGGTGGCAGGCCAGCAGCTGTGATGCGAGCATGGCGCGACGTGGTACCGTGGAATTAATCTCTCAAATCTGGAGGATACACATGGCCCGGACGTAGCTGCAGTACTGGGATATACTCCATGATGTAACATGTTCTGGGTCGATCGGGTGTCCGATTTATGTCTCCCCGACGTTTCCTGTCGTACGTAGGCTCCACCCAGAGGCCCGGCTGGGTCGCCTGCCACCTAGCTTGGATGTGACCCACTGGCTGCCGACCACTCAACCAAACTGACAGGTTCGCATGAATATGGATATAAGTGAACAGTCAAAAAAGTTTGGTAAGTATTCCCGCCTGTCACGCGGGTGACCCGGGTTCGATCCCCGGCAACGGCGCTATTTTTTTTTCTCGTTTTCGCGGCGGTCAAAAATATCTAAAATCTACGTGTCTACTGTATCACGGGCGACGCCGGCAGGTGGACGTCTGGACGAGTATCTTGTATTCCTGTGCATGTCGCTGTCACGTAGTAGCACGTAGCAGCCACGCAATAATTCAGGCGGCTCGCATGTCGGCACCAACTTACTACGTAACGACGACAATCGATCGAGGTGTCTGAAACCCCAATTGCCACGGCCCATGGCCATGTTGTCGTGGTGACTCGTGAGGGACCCGGCCACAGCGAACTACCCAAACGGACGACTCAGAGAACAGGACGAGAACGAAGGAGCAGCGGCAGTTCGGATAATCAGTCGGCCTGCGAAAGAACAGCCCGCCCGAGACGCTTCGGCGTCAGATAGGGCCCGATAGTATTGTTGGTAGTATCACTCTTTCTTTCTTTTCTTTTTTAACATAAAATAATGGTGCCACTCATGGCGTGGTTGATGTTGACCTGGGAAGGCGGGAGCACATCATCATGTCCCGTAATCATCCTTTCATTACGGTTATGCAATGTTTAGGCCCCGCGTATGACGGGTTTGCTTATCTTCCGACGACCGAGACCAGGGGTGCATGGTATCCTGGTTGCTTGGAAATCTTCATTGGCGCGTATTTCGAACCACGTATTTGACACAAATTTTATCACTGGCTACCACTAGTAGAAAAATGGTCAAACGTGAAGCACATTAGTACCGGTTTGTATTTGAGCCGGCATTAATGTATACATTAGTGCCGGTTCCAACGGATAGCCGGGCCGCTTTCATTAGTACCGGTTCGTGGCGAACCTTTAGCACCGGTTCGTGCCACGAACCGGTACTAATGAGAGTGGTGGCAGGATGTTGTCAGAGTGGGGCCCCTCCAGCACCTTTAGTACCGGTTCGTGCCACGAACCGGTACTAAAGGTCGTCCTATATAAACCCTTCGTTCACCAGCACTCTGTTCTTCCCCCTTTCCCCTCTCCGGCCCTCTCCTCTGTTCTTCCCTTCTTCCTCTCGAGTTCATCACAAAATTTGCCCAAAATTTGTCAAGATTTGAAGGCCCTCATCCATTCAAATGATCACAAAGGTTAGCAACTTTGTCCTTTCATCTCTCATTGCTAGATTAGCTCTTGCATTGGTTTATATAGTGATTAATTTGTGAGTTTAGTAATTTGGGAGGATATATATATATATATGTGCTAGTATTTGATTTATATGCAATTTGAGGTCAAAAATAACACTTAGTTTGCATATGTAGGTGTGGTTTACTTAGTGCCTTCTAAATCTCCATCGTAGCCACCGTCGATCGCCCGCACCGTCCCGTCGCCGGCACCACCTTGTGGTGAGCCTCTTGTTCATGAAATTTTATATAAAAATTGATGTTTGTGTGATTTGGATATATAGTTACTCGTATAATTATCTTACCCGTACGTTGTTTGTTATACATATAGTGCCATGGTTTTGATATCCGTCCCCGTCGGCCCTAGTCCTTGTTATGATTCGGATGTGGTATGTATATTCTCTTTTAAAACTAGTTGCATTTCGTGTTTATGACAAATTATGCCCATCAAGTTGACATAGAAATTTTTTCTAGGAGGTATGTGAACCGGAAATTCCAACCGACCCTATTGCCGAGAGGTTAAATTTAGTTGAAAGAGAAAACGAGTACTTGAAAGAAAAATTGAAAAGAATTGAGGGGGAGAAGATGGAATTGGAGTTGCATGTTGCCGATGTCGTCGATGATCACAAGATCAAGATGGAGAAAATGCGCTTGAAGATTAGAAAGATTAGAAAATATGCCATTCGATAGTGAGGCTTGGTATCATTATGCTGTTGGATCCATTGTTACCTTAGTTGCGATCTTGATCGTATTTGTTGTTGCATTTAAATGCTTTAGCTAGAGAGTTATTTGTTTGTTGCATTTAAGTGTTGTATGAACTTTATGTATGAACTTGTATTAATTTGGTCTATTCGGTGTTGTGTAATGAAGATGAGCCGGCAATGGATGTACGATGACCGATGCTCTCCCCAGTTCGTTGAGGGCGTGCGTACTTTTCTGCTTGCGGCTGAGGCAAACAAGCGGGCGGATGGTTTTATGCCTTGTCCATGTGCTCGCTGTAAGAATGGTCACAATTACTCTACGTCAAGAACCATTCACGTCCACCTGTTTAAGTCCGGTTTCATGCCCCACTATAATGTTTGGACCAAGCACGGAGAAAGAGGGGTTATGATGGAAGACAATGAAGAAGAAGAGGACGACGACAGCTATCCTGGCCATGGGTTCCCTGAATACGATGATACAACAATGGGGGAAGAAGCTGAGCCGGTAATGCGGGAAGAAGCTGAGCCGGCAATGCGGGAAGAAGCTGAAGAAGAGGCATCAGATGAGCCCATTGATGATCTAGGTCAGGCCATTGCCGATGCAAAGAGAAACTGCGCAAGTGATTTGGAGAAGAAGAAGTTGCAGCGCATGTTAGAGGATCACAAAAAAATGTTGTACCCGAATTGCGTAGGTGACAAGAAAAAGCTGGGCACCACACTGGAATTGCTGCAATGGAAGGCACAGAATGGTGTATCTGACAAGGGATTTGGAAAGTTGCTGGTAATGATAAAGGATATGCTTCCAAAGGAAAACGAATTGCCCGAGAGTACGTACGAAGCAAAGAAGGTTGTCTGCCCTCTAGGGTTAGAGGTGCAGAAGATACATGCATGCCCTAATGATTGCATCCTCTACCGCGGTGAGTACGAGGATTTGAACGCTTGCCCGGTATGTGGTGCATTGCGCTATAAGATCTGCCGCGATGACCCTGGTGATGTCGAGGGCCGGCGCCCCAGGAAGAAGATTCCTGCCAAGGTGATGTGGTATGCTCCTATAATACCACGGTTGAAACGTTTGTTCCAAAACAAAGAGCATGCCAAGGCGATGCGATGGCAACAGAGAAGACCGTAAGAAAGACGGAAAGTTGAGAGTACCCGCTGACGGGTCGCAGTGGAGAAAAATCGAAAGAAAGTACGGGAAGGAGTTTGCAGATGATGCAAGGAGCGTATGGTTTGGTCTAAGCGCAGATGGCATTAATCCTTTTGGGGAGCAGAGCAGCAACTATAGCACCTGGCCTGTGACTCTATGTTTGTATAACCTTCCTCCTTGGTTGTGCATGAAGCGGAAGTTCATTATGATGCCAGTGCTCATCCAAGGCCCTAAGCAACCCGGCAACGACATTGATGTGTACCTAAGGCCATTAGTTGAAGAACTCTTACAACTATGGAATGGAACAGGTGTACGTGCGTAGGATGAGCACATGGGGGAAGAATTTGACCTAAAGGCGTTGCTGTTCGTGACCATCAATGATTGGCCTGCTCTCAGTAACCTTTCAGGACAGACAAACAAGGGATACCGCGCATGCACGCACTGTTTGGACGGTACGGACAGTATATATTTGGCTAATAAGAATGTGTACCTGGGACATCGTCGATTTCTTCCGAGCAGGCATCCCGTAAGAAAGAAAGGCAAGCATTTCAAAGGTGAGGCGGATCACCGGACGAAGCCTCGCCACCGTACTGGTGCTGATGTACATGATATGGTCAAGGATTTGAAGGTGGTCTTTGGAAAGGGTCATGCACCTGTTCCGAATGACGCTGACGGACGCGCACCCATGTGGAAGAAGAAATCTATATTTTGGGACCTGCCCTATTAGAATGACCTCGAGGTCCGCTCCGCAATCGACGTGATGCACGTGACGAAGAATCTTTGTGTGACCCTGCTTGGCTTCTTGGGCGTGTATGGGAAGACAAAAGATACACCTGAGGCACGGGAGGACCAGCAACGTATGCACGGAAAAGACGGCATACATCAGGGTCATGCAAGCTACGCTCTTGCCAAAGAAGAGAAGGAAATCTTCTTTGAATGCCTGCTCAGTATTAAGGTACCGTCTGGCTTCTCATCGAATATAAAGGGAATAATAAACATGGCAGAGAAAAAGTTCCAGAACCTAAAGTCTCATGACTGCCACGTGATTATGACGCAACTGCTTCCGGTTGCATTGAGGGGGCTTCTACCGGAAAACGTTCGATTAGCCATTGTGAAGCTATGTGCATTTCTCAATGCAATCTCTCAGAAGGTAATCGATCCAGAAATCATACCAAGGTTACAGAATGATTTGGTGCAATGTCTTGTCAGTTTCGAGTTGGTGTTCCCACCATCCTTCTTCAACATCATGACGCACGTCCTAGTTTACCTATGCGAAGAGATTAATGTTTTGGGTCCTGTATTTCTACACAATATGTTCCCCTTTGAGAGGTTCATGGGAGTCTTAAAGAAATATGTTCATAACCGTGCTAGGCCAGAAGGAAGCATCTCCAAGGGCCGTCAAAATGAGGAGGTCATTGAGTTTTGTATTGACTTTATTCCTGACCTTAAGCCGATTGGTGTTCCTGAATCACGGCATAAGGGCAGACTGGATGGAAAAGGCATGCTAGGAGGGGAACAAATAATATGTATGGACGGACATTCTCTCACTGAAGCACACTACACAGTTCTACAGAATTCTGCCTTGGTGGCTCCGTATATGGATGAACACAAGAATTTGCTACGCTCCAAACACCCGGAGCGGTCTGATGACTGGATTACACGTGAACAAACCAGGAGTTTCGCCAGCTGGTTGCAAGCACGTACCATGCATGACACCTCTATTGAAGATGACCTGTACTTGCTATCCCAGCTACCATCTTCGAATATAATGACTTTCAAAGGGTACGAGATAAATGGTAATACATTTTACACGATCGCCCAAGATAAGAAGAGCACCAACCAAAACAGTGGTGTCCGCTTTGATGCAGAAACCAAGACGGGAAAGGAAACATATTATGGTTATATACAGGACATATGGGAACTTGACTATTGACGTGGTTTGAAGGTCCCTTTGTTTCGGTGCAAATGGGTCAATATGACACGAGGCGGGGTAACGAAAGACCCGCAGTACGGAATGACAACAGTGGATCTCAACAATCTTGCGTATGCAGACGAACCATTCGTCCTAGCCAATGATGTGGCACAGGTTTTCTAGGTGAAGGACATGTCTACCAAGCCAAGAAAAAGAAAAGGTAAGGAAGCGAATGCATCGTACGATGAGTCAAAGCGGCACATAGTTCTTTCTGGGAAGAGAAACATCGTGGGAGTGGATGACAAGACAGACAAGTCAGAAGATTATGAAAAGTTTGATGAAATTGCTCCATTCACAGTGAATATTGACCCGAGCATCCCGTTAAATGATGAAGATTTTCCATGGCTACGACGCAGAGGGACACACGCGAAGAAAAAGTTTCACACCCGAAGATCTGGGATGTGATCGGCTTAACTATCATCACTTTCTTCTGTGTTTCACACCCAGGAGGGAATCTCTGTAATAGTTAGGGTAGCTAGTTATGTGTTTTGGCATTTGAAACGCGAAGAAATTTTATGTGCAAGCAAATTCTTTCATGCATTTATTGATTTTTTTTCAGCTAAATGACCCTGAAATTGAAAAGCATTTCAAATGAACTCAGAAAAGGATGAAAGTTGGCATGGTATCATAATTTCACCCACATAGCATGTGCAAAAAAGTAGAGAGGGTTACCGCAAAAACTGGATGCACTTCGTGTACAAAATGGACAATCTGTTTCGAAGTATCAGGGTTTCGGACGAAAACTCATCCGTTACAAAGGCATTTCATTTTTTAAATAACTTAAGCATTACCAAATTGAATATAATGATAAAACACACTAATATTAAACTAAGAAAATAAGAATCACTAGAATAATATTATTTTTGAAAGTTAAGTGATGTTTCACCAAACTAGATGGAATTTCTACACATTTCAAATAATGTTCAAATTTTAACTATTCAATATTTAAAGAACTACCTGCAGCTTTGTGTAATCTGAAAGTTTCTTAATAAACTATGGAAAATATTCACAATAGAGGAACTCCTGAGATATCAACAAAATATAACAACTAAAATAAAGTATAAGAACAAAGGTATTATATAAGTAAAAAGAAAAAAACTAAATGAAAAGCCCGCGCTACTGGGGGATGCGACACCGGTTATATCAGCGCTGCCACAATGCGAGAGCCACCCATACTAAGACGCACAAAGCTTGTCTGTCTAGGGAGGTTAGCAGTATGCCAGGATGCGGCTCCGCAAGCCCATAGGCGCCACCTAGCCCAGGCTGAGTAGCAGATGAGGGAGGGGCCTAGAAGGCCTGCATTTCCAGAGGAGCCGAGAGGAGCAAGCCGCGGCTGGGTTTATAACCAGCTGTCGCTTGCCTTCGCATGCGGGGTGGGCTAAACTGTTGCCGCCCTCGCGCGGCAGCGGTTTGCCCCACCCTTTGATGTACGTCGTTGGTATGTTTTGTGTACTCTGTTACTAAAGGGGGGGGCCTTTAGTAACCAGGGGCTGGGATTGGAGCCCACACCGGATACTGAAATTGGTGGTCGCGGGTGTCCGTGCCGCTCGTGTGGGGCTAGGTGCCCAAACAGTGACCTTTGATCGTTGGTGGCTTCCACGGGTATCTAAAAGGTTTTGCCTTCTATATAGAGGCAACACTCTCGAAAAAATTGTCATTCTGTCCGCCTCTGTCTTCCCGTTCGATGACTCGATCCGCCTCATTTGGCCTTCCCGTGCGCGCACGTTGGCCGATCGCCCGCCCCACTTATCCTCTCGTCGGCCCCCTTCTCGTCCCCGTCGCCGGTTCGCGCGTTGCTATGGCGTGTCCGCGGTCGCCGTCGCCGCCCTCGTCCCCGTCGCCGCCCCCGTCCCCGTCCCCGTCGCCGTCCCCGTCCCCGTCCCCGCGTCACCGCCCCGTCACGCCCCGGGCCGTCGCCTCGCCGTCGACGTTGCCCCGCTGTGAGCTCTCCCCCTCTAACCCCTCTCCGATCCCTCGCCCCCGTTGGCCGCCGCCCCTCCCCGAGCCCATACACACACACAAGCATGAACACACACACACACACGCACATTTTTCTGTTTTTAGTTATAGAAATAGTTATAAAATAGTTAGAATTCATAGAAATTTTTCTTTTTTAGTTATAGAAATAGTTATAAAATAGTTAGAATTGTTAGAAATTTTTCTGTTTAGTTATAGAAATAGTTATAAAAAAGTTAGAAATTTTCTGTTTTTTAGTTATAGAAATATTAGAAATGTTATACAAATGTTAGTTATATATATAAGAAATGTTATAATTTTTGTTTCTGTTTTTTAGTTATAGAAATATTAGAAATGTTATAGAAATGTTAGTTATATAGCATTGTTCGAAATGTTATAGGAATGTTAGTTATATAGAAATGTTAGAAATTTTAGTTATCAAAATCCAATCATTAAAAAAATGTTACTTTTTGCGGGCATATAGCTAGTATTTGTTCTCGATGATGCCCGGCCCGCATCCTCGCCGTCGACCCGTCCGCGACGACGTCCGGCTGACCCATGTCCAGGACTGGGCTCCGCCGGGCTGGCACTGGGAGTTGCTGCCTGGAGGGGCGCGCCGCTTGATGAGGAACCCGGCCCCGGGTCCCGTCGTCGACCCTGATCTCGTTTGGTGGCGTTCACGTGGGCCAGTTTCGGTGCGGAGGGAGCCGGCCCCGCCGGAGGTGGTACGTCGCCGTGTCAGGGAGGAGGACGAGCACGTCCATCGCTACATGGTTGCGTTAGAGGGCGGCAGGTTCTCCAATACCTGGCAGTTTCTTCAGGGATGTCACTTCATCTATGATCCTGTGAGGGTTCCTTCTCTTTGGGTGTCCACCGCCTGCGCCGCATGAACCGCGAGTGTCCTAGATTCTTCTGTAGTATTCGATCTTTATTAGCTACCTAGCCAGTGATGTATTCGATATATAATATTCGAGACGATGTATTCGAGATTATATATTATTCGAGACGATGTATTCGAGATTATACCTATTATTCGAGACGATGTATTCGAGATTATATCTATTATTCGAGATGATGTATTCCAGATTATATCTATTATTCGAGACGACGCATTCGAGATTATATTCGATGATGCTTATTATGTACTATGATTGATTCAGTTTTTCCTTATTAACTGATTGCATCCATGCATTGTAATTTGAATATATTTCTTTTGGATTAGTTAAACAAAACCTATGGCGGACAATACCGGCAGAGAGGGAGAAGAGGCCATGTTCAATATCATACGCAATCCTCGCGGGCCAGATGATGATCAGAATGAAGAAGATTATGACGGCTCCAAATATCTAAACAACACCGGGGAGGGTGATATGATATTCGATCGCGATGACCGAATTGATGAAGTCATGAACTATGAACATGACGAAGAAAATGTTGATCTTGAAACAACAAAGACCGGCGAGGTATATATATTTATATAAGCAGGCATCTGGTGATCATCACATGTTTTAAATGACTTGAAGATATATTAACGAATCGATCTTTCTTCTTTCAGCCATCCGGATCGAGCAAATCTTCAGGCAACAGGATGAAACGAGGCCCAAACAAAAAGTTGAAGGAGGGCATAAAGTACAATATCGAGGCAATCAAACCTAATGGTGAACCATTAGCGCCTAAGAAGATTGCAGACAAGTTCATTCGTCAGTGCGGAGTTCTTGTGAAGGAACAACTCCCGATCTCCCTTCAAGAATGGAGAGAGCCAGCAAAGCCACGTTCAGGAGTTACTTTTGTCGACGACAGACAAAAACATTTGCTTTGGGAAACGCTCATGGAACATTTCACCCAACCAGATCATTTCACAGATGCAGATGTGGAGAAAGTCAAGGACGCTGCTCTTAGGAAGATGGCGGTTGCATTCAAGAACCACAAGATTTGTGAATGGGCCAAGTACGTCAAGGGAGGAAGGAAGACTCCAGTATTCGAGGGAACACTAGAGAAGCAAAGTGCTCATTGGGACGATTTCGTGAAATTCAAGGATTCGGAATTATCTAAGGAACGGTCCAGAATAAACAAGGCCAATGCCGCAAAAAAGGATAAGTTCCATAAGCTGGGGCCAGGTGGCTATGCGGTGGGAATGCATAAGTGGGATAAGTCTGAGAAAGAGATGCTGGATGCAGGTGTCACTCCAGAAACATTGAGCTGCCCCCCAGGTGCGGGACTTGGTTCTATGCGCATGGGGGGGGGGAGTTGGACCCGAAGACAGGCAAAGTTTCGAAGAAGGCATGTCTGGATGGAGCCGAAGATAAGCTACTTGTTGCAATAGAAGAGGCTCGATCGGGGTTATTCGAGCCCAATAGAGAGAATGACGTGCTTACACATGCCCTGGGAAATCCTGAACACCCGAGAAGAACACGAGGCATGGGCGCTATTCCGTGGTATGAGGGGTTTTCGGACTGGAACGCCGACTACAGAACCCGTGCGAGAAAGAAGATTGCGGAGGAGAAGAAGAGGAAGATGGAGGAGGAGCAGAGGAAGCTAGACTATGAACGCCTTCAAGGCCTAGAATCAGCGCACGCGGACTTGGCAGTCAAATTCCAGTGGCAACAGGAGCAGATCGACTCACTTAGCCAGCAAAGGGGGTCTCAGCAGCTAGCAGATGATCCACCAATGGATAGCACCGTCCCATCCATGCCGAGAAGCAGCATGGGTTCCACCCCGGGCGACACATTGCTGGATAGCTACCCAGTGGATGACATCATGGAGAACACTAACTGCGAGCTACACTTCAAAATAAAGAACATATCCATGAAGGTGGCGGATTCCCTTGCTTTTACAAATCCCCCCGAGGCAACCTTCCATTGCAACCCGATTCCAGCGGGCTATGCTCGTGTCTTGGTTGATGAGGTGGTGGACCAATATTCGGGGCTAGAGCTTGACATTCCTGGAGGTGACGATGAGCACACACTAGGAGAGGCCAACCATCGTATCATCCTATGGAAAAAGGATTGCATCATCTTTCGAAGGCCACCGACACCGCGTCATCCGACTCCTCGTCGCAGTCCGCCACCGAGTCAGCAGACTCCCGCTCTTCCAAGTCCACCAACGCGTCAGACCACTCCTCCTCCAAGTCCGGCACAGCTTCAGGCCACTCCTCCTCCTCCTCCAAGTTCGGCAAAGCGTCAGGCCACTCCTCCTCCAAGTCCGGCACAGCTTCAGGCCACTCCTCCTCCAAGTCCGGCACAGCTTCAGGCCACTCCTCCTCCTCCAAATCAGCCACGTCAGCCGTCTTTGCCGCCTCAGCAATCACGGAAAAGAGCCGCCTCAGCTATGGTGCGTAGCGGTACAAGTCGAGGTAGACTGGAGGTACAGGCGGAGGCAAGCGATTTCAATATGGTCCAAGCCTCGCGCCTCTTCTGCAGAGGCCTTACCCCAAGTCCGAGGAGGAAAACGTAGCCATATCGAAGGCCGAGGTGGAAACCCATTTTGCACCGAAACCGCCACCGCCGCCAAGGGAGAAAGTGCCTGTGGAAAAGATTGACCACTTCATTCATATGGCTAGAGCACCAGCTCCCAAGCCTGTTGACACAGACTATGAGAGCCACATCAAGAAGTTAAATCGAGCACATCTACAGAAAGAGGCGAGCTCGAGCTCAAGCAAATCAGCTGGCAAAAGGAGCAGTAAAACCGTTCCCCAGCTGGGAGAACAGGCGGCGCAATCAATCCCCCCACTTGTTGTGCCAACAACACATGAGAGTAGGCGCGCCCAATATTATTGTGGGCAAACCGTTAACATTCCCGGGGTGGGCGATGTGGTAATAACCGAGGAGCATATTGCGCAGGCTGAATCGATCGGGATCACTGTTGGACAACTCCTCGATGTCGAGCCCATGTCTCCGACTAGAGAGGAGGAAATAAAACGGAAATATGCCCGGGGCCAACCTTTGGTCGAGCCAGAGGAGGTCAATAAGCTCCCAACGAGAATGTATGAATTGCATCAATGGTACATGGACATTACCAAGATTTCCAATCGAGAGTCCCTCATGATGAATGTGAACAAGGAGCATTACTACCATGAGAAAGCTGTGACCGTTGAGTATTCAGAACTATTTCAGCTATACAATAAAGACGCACTCGACAAATCTATCGTCAGTTGCTATTGTGTGTAAGTGATTTCTTTCTGTAATTTAAGTCTCAAGCTAGCTGTAGTGATCATTTTGATCAATCATTACCTGTAATTATCCTCACTATATTCTTTTCTGTGGTATTATGCAGGATGAAGATTTATGAAATGAAAAAAGGTGGACGATATGGCATTGGGTTCGTTGACCCAAATACCATTAATGAATACACATGGAAAATAGATCCATATCACGAAAAAAGTGTAGAGGAAAGCATGCTACAGTTCTTCAAGGAACTCAAATACAATGAAGATATACTACTTCCTTACAACTTCCAGTGAGTCACACTGTCTTGTACTACAAATTCTGTTTTTCCCTACTAGCTATAGCTACATGTTTTTGCTTACATATGCCCTCTTAATTAAGACATGCAAACGTGTGCGCATGCAGATTTCACTGAATCTTGTTAATCATTAAAGTTGATGAAGGAACAGTTGAAGTACTAGACTCACTACTTAAGAAAGCAAGTGACTACACCATCGTGAAGGGGATAGTCAACAAGTAATTTCAATCATTATTAACTATATCTCGGCCTATTTAATTAGTTCGTCATTTCCTGATAACAACTATTTAATAACTCATTTATTTATTTTCTTTGTCGGCGGGCAGGGCTTGGGCAAAGTTCATCAGGGCCACTCCAGGCCCATGGAAAGAAAATCTGAAATGGTATCGACCCAAGGTAAGTAATTAAGTAGTACTAGCTAGCTGCCATCTCTTTAATTATCATGCTTGATTAATTATTATCTGATAAAATTCCATTCTCGTAAAGGCCCTGAAGCAGGCGCCGGGGAATGATCTATGTTCATACTATGTTTGCCAGAACATTCGCATGATGGCGTCCGAAAGGAGCAAATCTCAAAGACAGGAGTGGGTATGATATCGATTGTCAGAACACTATTCACAATTTTTACACCATTATCGATATCTAGTCACACAACTAATACAAATGCATATTGATCACCTTCTTAACAGTTCAAAGAGGTGCGGGACAAGCTCCTAGCACAGGACCGCATAGAAGCAATTCAAGAGGAAATAGCGGGATTTTTGCTCGACCAGGTCATAGATCCCAAAGAAGAATACTATTACCCGCTACCGCCCCCATGAACCACTTCCAATTGTTATCGTGCTCCGAAGGCACCAATTAGCTAGGTTAATGCCACTGGCTCTAAAGGCACCAATTAGGAGAAATTGTGTGTGTGTGTATATATATATACATGTGTGTATATATGTGTGAATTAATTAATGGTGGTTGTGAGACATTCGATGATATATATATGATTGGTTCTACTAGAAATTCTATTATATTATATATATATGCATAACGTGTACAATGTGTAGTACCGTAAAATACCAGCAAACGAAAAAGAATTAAAATGGAAAACACAAAATTAAATGAAAAAGAAATCATAAAACCAAAAATCCCCCAAACATTTTAGTACCGGTTGGTGTTACCAACCGGTACTAAAGGGCTCCCGGCCCCCGGAGCTGGCTCGTGCCATGTGGTTGCCCTTTAGCACCGGTTCGTGCTGAACCGGTACTAAAGGGGGGGGCCTTTAGTGCCGAAATGTTAGTGCCGGTTCCGAAACCGGCACTAAAGGGCCTTCCGAACCGGTGCTATTGCCCGGTTCTGCACTAGTGTACCCACTTCCCAACATCAATGAGCTTTTTGAACAACTCAAAGGTGCTCAAGTATTCTCCAAGCTTGATTTCCGTGTGGGCTATCATCAGATTCACATTCGTGAAGAAGATATCCCCAAGACAGCATTCAGAACAAGCTATGGTTCATATGAATACACTGTCATGTCTTTCGGCCTCGTCAACGCTCCTCCAACATTCTCTCACATGATGAACTTCATCTTCAACGCCTACACAAATGACTTCGTCTTGGTCTACCTCGATGACATTTTGGTCTTTTCCAAGAACAAGGAGGATCATGCCAAGCACTTGAGATTGGTTCTGGACAAACTCAGAGAACATTAGTTCTATGCGAAGTTTTCAAAGTGTGAGTTTTGGCTCGATAAGGTTCTCTACCTTGGGCATATCATCTCCGCCAAGGGCATAGCTGTTAATCCTGATAATTTGTCTGCAATTGTGAACTGGGAACCGCCTCAGAAAGTGAAGCAACTCCGCAGCTTCCTTGGTCTCGCAAGCTATTGTCGAAGGTTCATTGAGAAATTCTCTAAGATCGAGAAGCCTCTTTCCAACCTTCTCCAGAAGCATGTGAAGTATGTCTGGTCGCCTGAATGTGACATCGCTTTCAACACCCAGAAAGAGAAGTTAGTCACTGCTCCAGTTCTGACTCCTCCTGATGAATCCAAATCGTTTGAGGTTTTCTGTGATGCTTCCCTTCAAGGTCTTGGTGCAGTGTTGATGCAAGAGAAGAAAGTGGTGGCCTATAACTCTCGCCAGTTGAAGCCCAACGAAAAGAACTACCCCACTCATGACCTCGAGTTGGCGGCAGTTGTCCATGCTCTTTTAACTTGGAAACATCTCTTATTGGGAAGAAAAGTGGACATCTTCACTGATCACAAGAGTCTCAAGTACATCTTCACTCAGCCAAACCTCAACCTCAGGCAGACTAGTTGGGTCGAAATGATTCAAGAGTATAATCCAAGTATTGAATATACTCCGGGCAAGGCCAATGTAATTGCTGACGCATTGAGCAGGAAGGCTTACTGCAATAGTCTGATTATCAAGCCTTACCAACCGGAGCTTTGTGAAGCTTTCCGCAAACTCAATCTTCAAGTTGTTCCTCAAGGATTTCTTGCCAACCTCCAAGTCTCTCCTACTTTGGAAGATCAGATTCGTGAGGCTCAACTTCTTGATGCTATGGTGAAGAAGGTGAAGATTGGGATTGCCAAGAGTCAACCCAAGTACAAGTGCTATCGCATTGATGACAAGGATACTCTATTCTTCGAGGATCGCATTGTTTTTCCTAAGGGTGACCTTCGTAAAGTCATTATGAATGAGGCTCACAATTCACTCCTCTCTATTCACCCTGGAAGTACAAAGATGTACCAGGACCTCAAGCAGTCGTATTGGTGGACTCGAATGAAGCGCAAGATTGCTAAGTTCGTGAATGAATGTGATGTCTGTAGAAGAGTGAAAGCAGAACACCAACGACCAGCTGGTCTCCTCCAACCTCTTTCCATTCCAGAATGGAAGTTTTACCACATTGAGATGGACTTCGTGACTGGATTTCCAAAGTCCAAGCGTGGAAATGATGCTATCTTCGTTGTCATCGACAAGCTCACCAAAGTGGCTCATTTTCTTCCTATCAAAGAATCTATCATAGCAGCTCAGTTGGCAGAGCTATATACCTCCAGGATTGTCTCTCTCCACGGCATTCCGCAGTTGATATCTTCAGATCGTGGCAGCATCTTCACCTCTAAGTTCTGGGATTCTTTTCAGAAGGCCATGGGCACCAACATTCGCTTCAGCACAACTTTTCATCCTCAAACCAGTGGCCAAGTCGAGCGAGTCAATCAGAGTCTTGAAGATATGCTTAGGGCATGTGTCATCTCTTTCGGTATGAAGCGGGAAGATTGTCTTCCATATGCCGAGTTCTCCTACAATAACAGCTTTCAAGCGAGTTCGGGCAAAGCCCAATTCGAGATTCTCTATGGCAGGAAGTGTCGTACTCCTCTTAAGTGGTCAGAGACTGGTGAACGTCAACTTCTTGGCAATGACTTGATCACAGAGGCTGAAGAAATGTGCAAAGTCATTCATGAAAATCTCAAAGCCGCGCAATCGCGCCAGAAGAGTTACTATGATAGCAAGCATGGTGACTTGGCTTTCGAGATCGGAGACCATGTCTACCTCCGCGTCTCTCCAATGAAAGGTACTCGTCGCTTCGGTATCAAAGGGAAGCTTGCCCCTAGATACGTGGGTCCTTTCAAGATCATCAGCAAAAGAGGCGATCTCGCCTATCAACTTGAGCTTCCGTTAAAATTTGCAAATGTGCACGACATGTTTCACGTGTCTCAACTCCGCAAGTGTTTCAAGACTCCTGACCGCACTGTCAACTTTGAAGAGATTGATCTCCAAGAAGACATGTCTTATCATGAGCATCCCGTTGCTATTCTTGAAGAAAACGAGCGCAAGACTCGCAACAAGTCTATCAAATTCCTGAAAGTCAAGTGGTCACATCATTCCGACCGTGAAGCCACCTGGGAATGCAAGGACCACCTCCGTTTTGAGTACCCGGAGTTTTTCCAGTCCTAGATCTCGGGACGAGATCCTTTTGTAGTGGTGGAGTGTTGTAACACCCCGTATGTAACCTGCCATATTTGTATTCCAACTCTTGCCATTTCCGGCACTAATTTATGATATTTCCTCGTTGTCGGGTTTTTGTCTTCGTGTGTTTTTGTCTTTGTCATGCATCTCATATCATGTCATCATGTGCATCGCATTTGCATACATGTTCGTCTCATGCATCCGAGCATTTTCCCCGTTGTCCGTTTTGCATTCTGGCGCTCCTATGTCCTCCGGTGTCCCTTTCTACCTCTTTTCGTGTGTGGGTCTTAAACATTCTCGTATTGGACCGAGACTTGTCATGCGGCCTTGGTTTACTACCGGTAGACTTCCTGTCAAGTTTCGTGCCATTTGGACTTCTTTTGATACTCCAACGGTTACCCAAGGAACCGAGAAGGCCTCATGTGTGTTGCAGCCCAACACCTCTCCAAAGTGGCCCAAAACCCACCTAAACCCTCTCCATCATCTAGATCGTTCGATCACGATCGCATGGTCGAAAACCATGCTCAATTTGGAGCCTCCTAGCTCCCTCTACCTATATATATAGACACCGGAGTCGGTCCGTTCACCCCTAACCTAGCCCCCTTCCTCTCCGCGCCGCTGCCAATCCCGCGCCGCCACCCGGGTGAGCTCGAACCGGGCCCCCGCGAGCCCATCTGCCTGCCGCTGCCGCTTTGGTGTCCCGCCGCCGGGTCCCGCTCGCCGGCCAACGCCGCCCCGATGAGCCGCCTCCGCCGCCTGCTCGCCGGCGCCGACCACCACCCCGCCGCCTCGCTCCTCCACGCCGGTGCCCCGCCGCCCTCGCCGACCGCCGCCATCGCCTCGGCTTCCGCACCGAGCCGCCGCGTCCGACGCCCTCCTCGCCGACGCGCGCCTCGCCGTAGTTCTTCCTCACTCCGGCCAAACTCTGGCCATCCTTGGGTTCCATGCTGCTACAGTGCCCCGATCTGGATCCAGATCTGGAACCCTAACCTCGGTTGACTTTTGCCCTAATTTCAGTAATTTTATGCATTCTTCATCGCATCATAATTCTGCATCCGTGGCTCCGTTTTGCGTGTAGCTTATCAAAATTGTTCGTCTCGATGAGTACTTCATTTCATTCCATTGCACCATGTTCGTTTGAGTTCATCTTGATGCCCTAAATGTTGTTGGAAGAGTGCTAGTTTCTGTTAGTTTCAGATTCATATCAGTAATTGGTCATTTGTCATTTTTGCCATGATTGATGTGTGCCTCCTATGAACTTGAGCCCTACATGAGTTTTGAAGTATGCCATGCCATCTTTACAGGGGTGCATGCCATGTATTTTTTTGATCTCTGTGGTGACTAGCACAAGCATGCAAAGTAGCCCTCGTAATGTTGCTGATTTCAGGGACTTGGAAATATTCTAAGTCTTTGTCCTGTCAATATTTTTATGCCATGTATTCTTGTTGCTACAGAGTGATCCATGCCTCTTTTGAGCATGATCAGTAAGGATGTTTTGTAGATATTATGGTGCTCTATCCATCCATGTCTTTTTTTGCAATTTTGGAGCACCCTAGCTTGACTCAATCAAGCTCTACTTTTGCTATAAAATGTTCCTGGCAGATTGTTTACATGTTAAGCGATTTTGCCGAGCTTGTTGTAGTTGATCCATGCATGCTATGTTGTTGTTCTTGCCATGTTTAGCTTCTTTGCCATGTCTACTTGATGGGTGTATGCTTAGTTTGTCATGCAATGCCTTGTGGTGAGTGCATCGAGCTCGTAAACATGCCTACTTGATGTCTGTTTTGCCATGTTCCAGTTTTCTTCTAAGTCTGAATCTGTTAACGATAATTACTATGTTCACATGGTTGCCATTGTATTTTCTAATCCATTTTGGCTTATGGTCAGTAAGGGACTTTTGTTGTATGCTTTGAGTGGCTTCATGCCATGCTTTGATTTTCCATGATATGTTCCTGTAGCATGTTGTTATCTTGCTCTAAACATTGCTTCCTGATGTTAAATTCCTGACTTGTTGTTCATTTCACTAAGTGTGTAACCTGATATCTTTTGAACTTTTGTCATGCTTGTTTGAACCTGCTATTCAGTGAATTAGCCGTAGCTCAGTGTTCATTTTTTGTCAAGCATCTTGAGTGGATCCCTGTCATGTGTTTTGTTGTTATGTTAGAGTGAAGTAGCTTGTTGTTCCTGATGCATTTAGATGGCCTCGTGCTGTTAATCGCAGATCGGTGCCATATTTGTTTTGCTTGTCATTTGCAAACAGTGCATCCGATTCCGGTGATCTTTATATCGATTTCGACCGACATCAACTCATCTTTCCAGTGGCACTCTTGGTTTTCCATGTTGAGGCCAGGTTCTATCTTTCCTTTCCGAAGCATGCATATGCATCGCATATCACATCCCACATATCATGCCATGTTTTGCATCATGTTGCTTGTGCATTGCACGTGGTTGATTGTGTCTCCATTTTCTTGTGTTCTTGCTTTGGCTAGAGCCGGGAGAGGAGTACGTGATCGAGGAGCCAATTGAGTATGTTTACGAGGATCAAGCTAACGTCAACTCGGAGAACTTTGCAGGCAAGATGACCATACCCTCGAAATCACTTCTATCTTTGCTTTCTAGATGCTCGCTCTATTGCTATGCCTATGCTACGATACCTACCACTTGCTTATCATGCCTCCCATATTGCCATGTCAAACCTCTAACCCACCTTGTCCTAGCAAACCGTTGTTTGGCTATGTTACCGCTTTGCTCAGCCCCTCTTATAGCATTGCTAGTTGCAGGTGAAGATTGGAGTTTGTTCCTTGTTGGAACATGTTTATTGTTGGGATATCATTATATATATCCTGTCTCTTTTAATGCACCTATATACTTGGTAAAGGGTGGAAGTCTCGGCCTTATGCCTGGTGTTTTTTTCCACTCTTGCCGCCCTAGTTTCCGTCATACCGGTGTCATGTTCCTTGATTTTGCGTTCCTTACACGATTGGGTTATAATGGGAACCCCTTGACAGTTCGCCTTCAATAAAACTCCTCCAGCAATGCCCAACATTGGTTTTACCATTTGCCACCTAGCCTCTTTTTCCCTTGGGTTTTCGGAGCCCAAGGGTCATCTTTATTTAAACCCCCCCCCCCCGGGCCAGTGCTCCTCTGAGTGTTGGTCCAAACTAGAGCCCCTTGCAGCGCCACCTCGAGGAAACTCGAGGGCTGGTTTTAGTTGTACGGATTGCTTATCCGGTGTGCCCTGAGAACGAGATATGTGCAGCTCCTATCAGGATTTGTCGGCACATTCGGGTGGCTTTGCTGGTCTAGTTTTACCATTGTCAAGATGTCTTGTAACCGGGATTCCGAATCTGATCGGGTTGTCTTGGGAGCAGGAATATCCTTCGTTGACTGTGAGAGCTTGTGATGGGCTAAGTTGGGACACCCCTGCAGGGATTTGATCTTTCGAAAGTCGTGCCCGCGGTTATGGGTAGATCGGAATTTGTTAATGTCCGGTTGTAGAAAACCTAAAGCTTAACTTAATTAAAGTGAATCAACAGAGTGTGTGGCCGTGATGGTCTCTTTTCGGCGGAGTCCGGGAAGAGAACACGGTCTCGTGTTATTCTTGAACGTAGGTTGCTCTAGGATCACTTCTTGATCATAGTTGTTCGACCGTGCCTTTGCCTTCTCTTCTCGCTCTCATTTGCGTATGTTAGCCACCATATATGCTAGTGCTTGCTGCAGCTCCACCTCATACCTTTTACCCTTCCTATAAGCGTAAATAGTCTTGATCGCGAGGGTGCGAGATTGCTGAGTCCCCGTGACTCACAGATTACTTCCAAAAACCTGATGCAGGGACCGATGATACTGCTCTAGGTGATTCGACTGAGCTCAAGTGGGAGTTCGATGAGGACTCAGGATGATAGTACGTTTCCTTTCTAGATAATCAGTAGTGGTGCCCAGTTGGTGTGATCGGGGACTTTGTCGCATTTGGGGTTGTTCTTTATTTTGGTTCCGTAGTCGGACCTTGATTGTATCTGGATGAATGTAATATATTTATGCATTGTGTGACGTGGTGAGTGTAAGCCAACTATGTATCTCTTTCCCTTATTCATTACATGGGTTGTGTGAAGATTACCTCACTTGCGACATTGCTTACAATGCGGTTATGCCTCTAAGTCGTGCTTCGACACGTGGGAGATATGGCCGCATCATGGGCATTACAGTGGTAGGCCGGGGCCATCCTCGGCAGGGTCTGACGCTGGCAAGACAGAACCCCCGGCAAGGCCGGACCCCGACAAGGCGGAGTCTGAGAAGATAAGAAAAGTAGGACAGAAGAATAAGATGGTGCAGCACCTAGTCTATTTTGTCAGTTTCCTCTTGTAGGGGGCCAGGTCAAGATATTATGGTATGTAGAAGCTACTTTTCGGCCTCCTCATGGCCTCGAGGAAGCTGCGCCACTATTTCCTCGAGGAAGTTTCGGTCTTTCAAGTTCTTCATAGTGATGAGCAGATATAAATCCCAAGTGACTCAAAGAAAATAGTCTTGATAACCCACAAGTATAGGGGATCACAACCATTTTTGTGGGTAGAGTATTCAACCCAAATTTATTGATTCGACACAAGGGGAGCCAAAGAATATTCTCAAGTATTAGCAGCTGAGTTGTCAATTCAACCACACCTGGAAACTTAATATCTGCAGCAAAGTGTTTAGTAGCAAAGTAATATGATAGTAGTGGTAACGGTGATAAAAGGTAACGGTAGCAAAAGTAATATTTTTGGTGTTTTGTAATGATGATAATAATAGCAACGGAAAAGTAAATAAGCGAAGAACAATATATGGAAAGCTCGTAGGCAATGGATCGGTGATGGAGAATTATGTCAGATGCGATTCATCATGCAACAGTCATAACCTAGGGTGACACAGAACTAGCTCCAGTTCATCAATGTAATGTAGGCATCTTTTCCGAATATAGTCATACGTGCTTATGGAAAAGAACTTGCATGATATCTTTTGTCCTACCCTCCCGTGGCAGCGGGGTCCTAGCAGAAACTAAGGGATATTAAGGCCTCCTTTTAATAGAGTACGGGAACAAAGCATTAACACGTAGTGAATACATGAACTCCTCAAACTACGGTCATCACCGGTAAGTATCCCGATTATTGTCATTTCAGGGTTAACGGATCATAACACATAATAGGTGACTATAGACTTGCGAGATAGGATCTAGAACTCTCATATATTGGTGAAAAAATAATAGGTTCAGATCTGAAATCATGGCACTCGGGCCCTAGTGACAAGCATTAAGCATAGCAAAGTCATAGCAACATCAATCTCAGAACATACTGGATACTAGGGATCAAACCCTAACAAAACCAACTCGATTACATGATAAATCTCATCCAACCCTTCACCGTCCAGCAAGCCTACGATGGAATTACTCACGCACGGCGGTGAGTATCATGAAATTGGTGACGGAGGAAGGTTGATGGTGACGATGGCAACAGATTCCCCTCTCCGGAGCCCCAAACGGACTCCAGATCAGCCCTCCTGAGAGAGTTTAGGGCTTGTAGTGCGGAGCAACAGTCATAACCTAGGTTGAGGTGTTCTTGCGCGTATGAACTTGTAGTGCGGGGATTCGATCTCTCCCTCCCCATGGTGGTGGCTAGTCCTATTTATAGAGGCCCTGGTCCTCTTCCCAAATATCGAGCAGGAAGGGAGCCAACAATGGAGGGCAAATTTAAAGGGCGAGAGCTAGTACGAGCTATCCTGACAAAAGGTAGTTTGTGCCTGCACAAAGCTTCTGGCGGTGATGCCGTCTTGGGTTCCACAATGACCTCCATCTTGCAGTCCTCTTGGTCTTGGTCTTGTTGCACCGAAATGGCAACCTTTGACTGAGGCCTAGGTACTCTGCGGCTGCGCTTTCCTCCTTTGCAACAAAGAGGAAACAAGGACGCTGCGCGCTGGCGCCCGCCTGGTATCGATTGTCATGGCTTACGTCACGAGAGCCTCGTGAGGTTCGCCTCACCTTCATATCTCCGCTCCTCGCGAGGCTGCCTGACCTGGCCACTCCTGAGGAGGTCTTGCGTCGCCCCCCTCGCGAGGCTTGGCCCCTCGTGAGGGTCTTGGGTGCCTTGTTGGTAAAGATGGGCCGTATGGCCTGCTGGCCCAGCCACGCCATGGGCCGCAGGCAGGCAAGTCTGGGGACCCCCGTTCCCAGAACGCCGACACATGTTTATCGTGATGGTAGGGAGAGGCTGCCATGGGCTCAAATCCGTCGAAGATCAAGTCTCTGCGGATATCAGCGACGTAGTTCAAGCTTCCAATCCTGACCTGACGGACAGGGGCGTAGCTGGCAATCTGCTCTAGATGGCTAAGCGAGTTGGCCCACAGTTCGAAGCCACCGAATATGAATATCTGGCCAGGGAGAAAGACACCCCCCCCGAGCAGCGTTGTTGTAGATGATGGATGGAGCCATCGAACCTTCTGATGACAGCATAGCAGAACTCTCAATGAAAGCACCAATGTCGGTGTCAAAACCGGCGGATCTCGGGTAGGGGGTCCCAAACTGTGCGTCTAAGGTTGATGGTAACATGAGACAGGGGACATGATGTTTACCCAGGTTCGGGCCCTCTTGATGGAGGTAAAACCCTAATTCCTGCTTGATTAATATTGTTGAGTATAGGGGTTACAAGAGTTGATCTACCAACAGATCGTAATGGCTAAAACCCAAGAAGTCTAGCCTATGTGATTATGATTGGGAATAAACCCTCCGGTTTATATAGACACTAGAGGAAACTAGGGTTGTACAAAGTCGGTTAGGAAATAGTACATCCGGACGGCTAGCTTGTCATCCACGCAAAGGAGAGTCCTATCCAGACACGGGAGAAAGTCTGCTATCTTGTACCTTCATGGCCCTATAGTCCGGCCCATGTCCAACAGGTCGGACACCCGAGGACCCGTTAATCCAGGACTCCCTCAGGTGGTGCCCCCCTTTTCCTTTCTCTTCTGAGGAGGGAAAGGTAGGAGGGGCTAACCCTCCCCCTTTCCTTCCCCTAGGGCCGGCTGCCATGGAGAGGGGTGCATTAAGCCCATATAGCCTCCCGGGGCTTCCCGGAACCCCTTCTGTTGATCCGATGAAAATCCGGTACCCCCAAAACTCTTCCGGTGTCCAAACATCATCGTCTTATATATCAATCTTCACCTCCAGACCATTTCGGAGCTCATAGTCATGTCCGTGATATCATTTGAGACTCCGAACAACATTCGATCACCAAATCATATAACTCATATAACACTATATCGTCAACAAACGTTAAGTGTGCGGGCCCTGTGGGTTCGAGAACTATGTAGACATGACCGAGACACCTCTCCGGTCAATAACCAATACTAGAACCTGGATGCCCATATTGGTTCCTACATATTATATGAAGATCTTTATCGGTCGAACATTATGACAACATATGTAATTCCCTTCGTCTGTCGGTATGTTACTTGCCCAAGATTCGATCGTCGACATCTTCATACCTAGTTCAATCTCGTTAGCGGAAAGTCTCTTTACTCGTTCCGTAATACATCATCTCGTAACTAACTCCTTACTTTTGCTTGCAAACTTCTTATGATGTGTATTGCCGAGAGGGCCTAGAGATACCTCTTCGATACACGGAGTGACAAATCCTAATATCGATTCACACCAACTCAATAGACACCTTCGGAGATACATGTAGAGCATCTTTATGATCACCCAGTTACATTGTGACGTTTGATAGCACACAAGGTATTCCTCTGGTATCCGGGAGTTGCATGATCTCATGGTTGAAGGAACATGTATTGGATGTTAAGAAAGTAGTAGCAATAAATTGAATGATCATATGCTAAGCTAATTGATGGGTCTTGTCCATCACATCATTCTCCTAATGATGTGATCCCGTTATCAAATGAAAACTCATGTCTATGGTTAGGAAACCTTAACCATCTTTTGATCAACGAGCTAGTCTAGTAGAGGCTCACTAGGGACACGGTATTTGTTTATGTATCCACACATGTATTTAAGTTTTCGATTAATACAATTCTAACATGAATAATAAACCTTTATCATGAATAAGGAAATATAATAATAACAACTTTATTATTGCCTCTAGGGCATATTTCCATCAGACATAGCTAGCTGAACCTAGGTACTTAGTAAGCTAAAACAAATAAGCTACTCCTCATCATCGAAGATATCGATGGCAATCGGATCCTTAAAACTGGAAGAGGGCAAGGCCTCCACATCGTGGGTGCCCTCCTCGTCGTGGTGAGTCGCCTAAGCCAGCTTGGGGAGCAACCTGTTGGCTTTGGAATTGAGGTAACTAAGCACGGGTACTCTGAGAAAACAACTCGTAGTCTTCATCAAAGGCACCGACGGTGGCCTTGAGAAAGCACCATGAACTTTCATTTAAAGCAGCCAACTACATGGCGGTGTCTAAGCGTGTGATACGTCTCCAATGTACCCAATTTTCCAAACTATTTTGACCTTGTTTTGGACTCTAACTTGCGTGATTTGAATGGAACTAACCTCGACTAACGCTATTTTTAGCAGAATTACCATGGTGTTATTTTTGTGCGGAATAATATGTTCCTGGAATGACCTGAAAATCCATGGAGATTATTTTTGGAATTAATAAAAATATTGGCGAAAGAATCAGCATCAGGGGGGCACACCCTAGCCATAAGGGTGGGGGCGCGCACTCCGACCTTGTGGGTCCCCTGGAGCTCCACCGACCTCAACTCCAACTCCATATAATCACTTTCAGGGAGGAAAAAATAAAGGAGAAGGATTCATCACATTTTAGGATATGGAGCCGCCGCCAAGCCCTGTTCTTCCTCGGGAGGGCAGATCTGGAGTCCGTTCGGGGCTCCGGAGAGGGGAATCCGTCACCATCGTCATCATCAACCATCCTCCATCACCAATTCCATGATGCTCACCGCCATTCGTGAGTAATTCCATCGTAGGCTTGCTAGACCATGATGGGTTGGATGAGATTTACCATGTAATCGAGTTAGTTTTGTTTGGGTTTGATCCCTAGTATCCACTATGTTCTAAGATTGATATTTGTGTTCTTGATCCAATATTGCAAGTTATAGTCACCTAATACGTGTTATGACCCGGCAACCCCGGATTGACAATAGTCGGGACCACTCCCGGTGATGACCGTAGTTTGAGGAGTTCATGTATTCACTAAGTGCTAATGCTTTGTTCCAGTACACTATTAAAAGGAGGTCTTAATATCCCTTAGTTTCCACTAGGACCCTGCTGCCATGGGAGGCTATGACAAAACATGTCATGCAAGTTCTTTTCCATAAGCACATATGACTATATTCGGAATACATGCCTACATTACATTGATGAACTGGAGCTAGTTCTGTGTCACCCTATGTTATAACCTTTGCATGATGAATGCCATCCGACATAATTAGCCATCATGGATACATTGCCTACGAGCTTGTTTCATATTGATCTTTGCTTAGTTACTTTTCCGTTGCCAGTGGCACGATTGCTACAAAACTGCTATTGTTACTTTTTCCACCGTTACCGCTACATCCACACTACTTTGCTAGTAAATACTTTGTTGCAGATATTAAGTCTTTCAGGTGTGGTTTAATTGATAACTCAGCTGCTAATACTCGAGGATATTATTTGGCTCCCCTTGCTTTCAATCAATAAATTTGGGTTGGATACTCTACCCTCGAAAAATGTCGCGATCCCCTATACTTGTAGGTTATCAAGACCTTTTTCTGGCATCGTTGCCAGGGAGCATAGCTCTATCCTCTAAGTCACTTGGGATTTATATTTGTTGATCACTATGAGGAACTTGAAAGATCAAAGAACTAATATTTTCCCTCAACTACGAGGGGAGGTAAGGAACTACCATCTAGCTCTGCACTGGACTCTCCTTCTGTTTTGAGTAAACTTGCGACACCTACACCTGCTATTGATTCCGATATTTCGCGTGTTATTGATGATGCCACTTCTACTATACATGATGCTTATGATGATACTACTTCTGTTCTTGATGATACTGTGCCATTAGGTGAAGTTCTTGATGAACAACTTGCTAGGGTTAGAGATAATGAAATTACTGAAACTGATGATATTATTGAAGATTATGATTATGATTCTCCCCCTAGATATGAATTGCCTGTTGTTCCTGAGGGTTATGTTATAGATGAAGAAACTGCTAGAGACTTCTTTGCTTGCAATGATAGAGAAGATCTTAAGAAATTGTTAGTTAAGCTGAAAGAAAAATCTTTGAATGCTAGAATGAAATATGATCCCGCTTTTACTACTTCACCTATCTTTGTTACTGATAAGGATTATGAATTATTTGTCGATCCTGGGTTAATTACTTTGGTTGAATCTGATCCTTTTCATGGTTATGAATCTGAAACTGTTGTGGCACATCTTACTAAATTGAGTGATATAGCCACCCTATTTGCTCATGAGGAAGAAATTCGCTATTACTATATTCTTAAATTGTTTCCTTTCTCATTAAAGGGTGATGCTAAGATATGGTTTAATTCCCTTCCTCCTGGTTGTGTGCGTAGTCCCCATGATATGATTTACTGCTTCTCTGCAAAATATTTCCCTGCTCATAAGAAACAAGTTGCTTTAAAGGAAATATTTAATTTTGTGCAAATTGAAGAAGAGAGTATCCCACAAGCTTGGGGGAGGCTTCTCCAATTACTTAATGCATTGCCTGATCATCCTCTCAAGAAAATGAAATACTTGATATCTTTTATAATGGACTAACCGATGCTTCCAGAGACCACCTGGATAGTTGTACTAGTTGTGTTTTTAGGGAAAGAACTATTGAGCAAGCTGAATTGCTATTGAATAATATTGAGTAATGAAAATGGTTGGATACTTCCTGAACCAACTCCGAAGCCAACTCCAAAGAACAGGGGTATTCTATTTCTTAGTCCTGAAGATATGCAAGAGGCAAAGAAATCTATGAAGGAAAAAGGTATTAAAGTTGAAGTTGTTAAAAATCAACCACCTATTGAAGAAATACATGGTCTTGATAACCCAACATAGGTAGTAGGGGTAAACTCACTCCATAGATTTGATGAAGGTGATATTACTCATAATAAGTCTGCTAGACAATTCTTGGATGAGTTTGATAATTTTATAGTTAAACAAGAAAACTTCAATGCTTATGTTAGTAGACAATTGAAACATAATGCTTACATGCTTGATCACCTGAGTAATTATATGAGTAGTACTATTAATGATCTTAAGCTTATTAGTAAATATGCTTCCATGGTTACGACTCAAGTAGAACAAGTACTTAAAGCTCTGGGTGATTTGCTTAATGAGTTGAATAGTAAGAATAATGATAATGATGTTAGGGTTATGACTAGAGGTGGTAAGATGACCCAGGAACCTTTGTATCCTGAGGGGAATCCTAAGAGAATTGAGCAGGATTCTCAAAGAATTAATACTGATGCACCTAGTGCTCGTTCTAAAACGAAAAAGGAAATTGATAGGACTTTGCATGCTAGTGAAACTACTATAGACACACCTGAGAATCCCAGTGATATATCTATTATTCGATGTTGAGACATATTCTGGTAATGAACATGAACCTACTGCTAATGTTAATGATGATGTTCATGTTGATGCTCAACCTAGTAATGATAATGATGTAGAGATTGAACCTGCTGTTGATCCTGATAACCCAGAATGAAGAAGATTTTGATGGCTCCGAATTTCTAAACAACACCGGAGAGGGTGATATGATATTCGATCGCGACGACCGAGAAGATGAAGTCATGAACTACGACGAAGAACATGTTGATCCTGAAACAACAAACACCGGCGAGGTATATATATTTATATAAGCAGGAATCTGGTGATCATCGCATGTTTTAAATGAGTTGAAGATATATTAACGAATCGATCTTTCTTCTTTCAGCCATCCGGATCGAGCAAATCTTCAGGCAAAAGGACGAAACGAGGCCCGAACAAAAAGTTGAAGGAGGGCGTAAAGTACAATATCGAGGCATTCAAACCTAATGGCGAACCATTAGCGTCTAAGAAGATTGCGGACAAGTTCGTTCGTCAGTGCGGAGTTCTTGTGAAGGACCAACTCCCGATCTCCCTTCAAGAATGGAGAAAGCCAGCAAAGCCACGTCCAGATGTTACTTTTGTCGACGAGAATAAAAAAAAACTGCTTTGGGATACTCTCATGGAACATTTCACCCTACCAGATAATTTCACAGAAGCAGATGTGCGGAAAGTCAAGGACGCTGCTTTTAGGAAGATGGCGGTTGCATTCAAGAACCACAAGAGAATGACGTGGGAGAAGTACGTCAAGGGAGGAAGGAAGACTCCAGTATTCGAGGGGATACTAGAGAATCAAAGTGCTCATTGGGACGATTTCGTGAAATTCAAGGATTCAGAATTAGCTAAGGAACGGTCGAGAATAAACAAGAAGAATGCCGAAAAAAAGGATAAGTTCCATAAGCTGGGGCCAGGTGGCTACGCGGTGGCAATGCCTAAGTGGGATAAGTCTGAGAAAGAGATGGAGGATGCAAGTGTCACTCCGGTTACTAAGAGCTGGCCCCCCCAGGTGCAGGACTTGGTTCTATGCGCATGGGGGGGAGTTGGACCCGAAGACAGGCAATATTTCGACGAAGGCATGTCTGAACGGAGCCGACGATGCGCTACTTGTTGCAATAGAAGAGGCTCGATCGGGGGTGTTCCAGCCCAACAGAGAGAACGACGAGCTTACGCGTGCCCTGGGAAATCCTGAACACCCGGGAAGAACACGAGGCAAGGGCGCTATTCCGTGGTATGAGGGGTTTTCGGACTGGAACGCCGACTACAGAACCCGTGCGAGAAAGAAGATTGCGGAGGAGAAGAAGAGGAAGATGGAGGAGGAGCAAAGGAAGCTCGACTATGAACGCCTTCAAGGCCTAGAAGCAAGTCAAGCGGAATTGGCAGCTAAATTCCAGCGGCAGCAGGAGCAGATCGACTCACTTAGCCAGCAAAGGGGGTCTCAGCAGCTGCAGCAGCTAGCGGATGATCCAGCATTGGATACCACCGCCCCATCCATGCCGAGAAGCAGCGTGGGTTCCGCCCCGGGCGACGCAGTAGTGCTGGATAGATACCCCGTGGATGACATCACGGAGAACACTAACTGCGAGCTACACTTCAAAATGAAGAACATATCCATGAAGGTGGCGGACGCCGTTGCTTTTTCAAATTCCCCCGAGGCAACCTTCCATTGCAACCCGATTCCAGCGGGCTATGCTCGTGTCTTGGTTGATGAGGTGGTGGACCAATATTCGGGGCTAGAGCTTGACATTCCTGGAGGTGATGAGGAGCACACACTCGGAGATGCCAAACATCGTATCATCCTATGGAGAAAGGATTGCATCATTTTTCGAAGGCCACCGACACCGCGTCACCCGACTCCTCGTCGAAGTCCGCCACCGAGTCAGCAGACTCCCGCTCCTCCAAGTCCACCAACGCGTGAGGCCACTCCTCCTCCTCCAAGTCCGGCAAAGTGTCAGGCCACTCCTCCTCCAAGTCCGACACAGCGTCAGACGTCCACTCCTCCTCCAAGTCCGGCACAACCTCAGGCCACTCTCAAGTCCGGCACAGCTTCAGGCCACTCCTCCTCGTCCAACTCAGCCCCGTCAGCCGTCTCCGCCGCCTCAGCAATCGCAGAAGAGACACCCCGCAGCTATGGTGCGTAGCGGTACCAGTCGAGGTCATAGTACAGGAAGTACAGGCGGAGGCAAGCGATATAAATATGGTCCAAACCTCACTACTCCTCTTCCTGTGAGGGCTTACGACAGGACCGAGGAGCAAACCAATGCCATAGTGCGGGCAGAAGTCGACGCCCATTTTGGACCGAAACCGCCACCGCCGCCAAGGGAGAAAGTGCCTGTGGAAGTAGTTGACCACTTCATTCGTATGGCTCAACCACCAGCTCCTAAGCCTGTTGACACAGACTATGAGCGCCACATCAGGAAGTTACATCGACAACGTCTACAGAAGGAGGCGAGCTCGAGCTCGAGCAAACAACAAGCAGCTGTCGAAAAATGCGGGAAAACCGTTGCCCAGCTGGGAGAACAGGCGGCGCAATCGACCCCCCCGCTTGTTGTGCCGCCAACAACACGTGACAGTAGGCGCGCCCAATATTATTGTGGCCAAACAGTTTACGTTCCCGAGGTGGGCGATGTGGTAATAACCCAGGAGCATATAATGCAGGCTGAAGAACTCAAGATCACTGTTGGACAACTCCTCGAGATCGAGGACATGCCTGGGATTACAGAGGAGGAAATAAAACGGAAATATGTCCGGGGCCAACCTTTGGTCGAGCCAGAAGATGTCAAGAAGCTCCCAACGAGAATGTATGAATTGCATCAATGGTACATGGACATTATCAAGAGATCCGATCGAGAGTCCCTCATGGTGTATGTCAAGAAGGATCATTACTACCATGAGAAAGCTGTGGCCGTTGAGTATTCTGAACTATTTCAGTTATACAATCAATACGCACTCGACAAATCTATCGTCAGTTGCTATTGTCTGTAAGTGATTTCTTTCTGTAATTTAAGTCTCAAGCTAGCTGTAGTGATCCTTTTGATCAATCATTACCTGTAATTATCCTCACTATATTCTTTTCTGTGGTATTATGCAGGATGAAGATGTATGAAATGAGAAAAGGTGGACGCTATGGCATTGGGTTCATTGACCCAAACACCGTTAATCAATACACATGGAAAATGAGCAAGTATTATGAAAAGCAGGTAGAGGACAGCATGCTAGAGTTCTTGAAGCGCCTCAAATACAACGAAGATATACTACTTCCTTACAACTTCGAGTGAGTCACACTTTCTTGTACTACAAATTCTCTGTTTTTGCCTACTAGCTAGCTACATGTTTTTGCTTACATATGCCCGCTTAATTAAGACATGCAAACGTGTGTGCATGCAGATTTCACTGGATCTTGTGTATCATTAAAGTTGACGCCGGAACAGTTGAAATACTGGACTCGCTACTCAAAGCAAATAGTGACTACAACATCTTGTATGGGATAGTCAACAGGTAATTTCAATCATTATTAACTATATATCTCGGCCTATTTAGTTCGTCATTTCATGATATGAACTATTTAATAACCCCTTTATTCATTTTCTTTGTCGGCGGGCAGGGCTTGGGCAAGGTTCATCAGCGTCACGAAAGGCGAATGGAAACCACAGCTGAAATGGTTTCGATCCAAGGTAAGTAATTAAGTAGTACTAGCTAGCTAGCTGCCATCTCTTTAATTATCATGCTTGATTAATTATTATCTGATCAAATTAAATTCCATTCTCGTAATAAAGGCCCTGAAGCAGGCGCAGGGGACTAATCTGTGTGCATTCTGCGTTTGCGAGAACATTCGCATGATGGCGTCCGAAAGGAGCAGATCTCAAAGACAGGAATGGGTACGCTTGTCAGAACACTATTCACAATTTTTACACCAATTTTTACACCATTATCGATATCCTAGTCACACAACTAATACACATGCATATTGATCTCCTTCTTAACAGTTCAAAGAGGTGCGGGACAAGCTCCTACCAACGGAGCGCGTAGAAGCACTTCAAGAGGAAATAGCGGGATTTTTGCTCGACCAGGTCATAAATCCGAAGGGAGAATACTATTACCCGCTACCATCCCCATGAACCACTTCCAATTGTCATAGTGCTCCGAAGGCACCAATTAGGCTAATGCCACTGGCTCCGAAGGCAACATTGCATATGTAGGAGAAATTGTATATAGCTATACATGTGTGTATGTGTAAATTAATATGGCGGTTTGTGAGACATTGATGATATATATATATGATTGGTTCTACAAGAAATTCTATTTATAATATATATATATGCATAACGTGTACAATGTGTAGTACCGTAAAATACCAGCAAAAGAAAAAGAATTAAAATGGAAAACACAGAATTAAATGAAAAAGAAATCATAAAACCAAAAACCCCACAACCATTTAGTACCGGTTGGTGTTACCAACCGGTACTAAAGGGCTCCCGGCCCCCGGAGCTGGCTCGTGCCACGTGGATCCCCTTTAGCACTGCTTCGTGTGACCGGTACTAGGGGGGGGGGCTTTAGTGCTGAAATTTAGTGCGGTTCCTAAACCGGCACTAAAGGGCCTTACGAACCGGTGCTATTGCCCGGTTTTTTGCACTAGTGTACGTGACACCCATCGATGGTGCGCCCTGGTGGCTAACCACCGTCTATGGACCGCAAGAAGATGAGGAGAAAATCGCCTTCCTGGAAGAACTAACTGCTAGAAGGCATCTTGGCCCAGGGCCATGGCTTGTCATTGGCGACTTCAACATGATTATGCAAGCCTCGGACAAAAGCAATACGTACCTTGATAGGAGAATGATGCACAGGTTTTCGCCAATTCGTTGATGGCACTCATTTGAAAGAATTGTTCTTGCACGGCAGGAAGTTCACTTGGAGTAACGAACGCGAGGCCCCAACCCTCACCAAAATCGACAAAGCGCTGGTCTCGGTTGATTGGGAGATGGAGCACCTGGATTGCCTTCTGCAGGCCTTGTCGACGTCCTCATCGGACCACTGCCCGCTGCACTTGGCCCCGCACGAGCATTTGCACCCACACCGGAGGTTTAGGTTTGAGTTGTTCTGGACGAAGCTCGAGGGATTTGAGGATGCGGTGAGAGAAGCCTGGCAATGCGACCCGGAGATCACCGACCCTTTTAAGAGGATTGATCTCCTTCTCAGGAACACAACGAGATTTCTTACGGCTTGGGGTCAGAAGAAAAGGGGCAATGTTAAGCTGCTTATAGCTATTGCCAATTGGGTTATTTTCCAGCTGGATGTCGCTCAGGAAAGAAGAAGGCTCTCAGAGGGAGAGAGGTGGTTGAGGAGAACACTCAAGCTGACCACCTTGGGTCTAGCTTCGCTCGAGAGGAAAATTGCACAGCAGATGTCTAGAATTAGATGGCTCCAGGATTGTGATGCTAGCTCCAAACTGTTCTACCTCGTGGCCAACGGCAGGAAAGTTAAGAACTTCATCCCTGCTATCTCACACGAGGGAAACCTAATCACAGATCAAATTGGCAAGGAACGCATCTTCTATGATACATACAAGGAGTTGCTGGGTACGACCACAACTCGTAAGCACACTCTGGACCTAGACTTTCTAGGCATCACACCCTCAAACTTGGAGGATCAGACCATGATATTTACAGAGGAGGAGGTGTGGGCAATTATCAAGGAGATGCCCTCGGACCGTGCTCCGGGTTTGGGCGGATTTATTGGAATATTCTTCCAGAAAGCATGGAGCATCATCAAGGATGATATTGTTGGGGAACGTAGTAATTTCAAAAAAATTCCTACGCACACGCAAGATCATGGTGATGCATAGCAACGAGAAGGGAGAGTGTGATCTACGTACCCTTGTAGATCGACAACGGAAGCGTTAACTTGGTTGATGTAGTCGTACGTCTTCACGGCCCGACCGATCAAGCACCGAAACTATGGCACCTCCGAGTTCTAGCACACGTTCAGCTCGATGACGATCCCCGGACTCCGATCCAGCAAAGTGTCAGGGAAGAGTTTCGTCAGCACGACGGCGTGGTGACGATCTTGATGTACTAATGTCGCAGGGCTTTGCCTAAGCACCGCTACAATATTATCGAGGACTATGGTGGAAGAGGGCACCGCACACGGCTAAGAATATGATCACGTGGATCAACTTGTGTCTCTAGGGGGTTCCCCTGCCTCCGTATATAAAGGCTCAAAGGGGGGAGTGCGGCCGGCCAGGAGAGGTGCGCCAGGAGGAGTCCTACTCCCTCTGGGAGTAGGACTCCCCCCTTTTCCTAGTTGGAATAGGATTCGCGGAGGGGGGGGAAAGAGGAAGGGGGGCCGGCCCCCTCTCCTTGTCCTATTCGGACCAAGGGAGGGGAGGAGCGCGCGGCCCATCTCAGGCTACCTCTCTTCTCTTCCACTAAGGCCCACTAAGGCCCATATATCTCCCGGGGGGTTCCGGTAACCTCCCGGTACTCCGGTAAAATCCCGATTTCACCCGGAACACTTCCGATATCCAAACATAGGCTTCCAATATATCAATATTTATGTCTCGGCCATTTCGAGACTCCTCGTCATGTCCGTGATCACATCCGGGACTCCGAACAACCTTCGGTACATCAAAACGTATAAACTCATAATATAACTGTCATCAAAACCTTAAGCGTGCGGACCCTACGGGTTCGAGAACAATGTAGACATGACCGAGACACGTCTCTGGTCAATAACCAATAGCGGGACCTGGATGCCCATATTGGTTCCTACATATTCTATGAAGATCTTTTATCGGTCAGACCGCATAACAACATATGTTGTTCCCTTTGTCATCGGTATGTTACTTGCCCGAGATTCGATCGTCGGTATCCAATACCTAGTTCAATCTCGTTACCGACAAGTCTCTTTACTCGTTCCGTAATACATCATCCCGTGATCAACTCCTTGGTCACATTGTGCACATTATGATGATGTCCTACCGAGAGGGCCCAGAGATACCTCTCCGACGATCGGAGTGACAAATCCTAATCTCGAAATACGTCAACCCAACATGTACCTTTGGAGACACCTGTAGAGCACCTTTATAATCACCCAGATACGTTGTGATGTTTGGTAGCACACAAAGTGTTCCTCCGGCACACGGGAGTTACATAATCTCATAGTCATAGGAACATGTATAAGTCATGAAGAAAGCAATAGAAACATACTAAATGATCAGGTGCTAAGCTAATGGAATGGGTCATGTCAATCAGATCATTCAACTAATGATGTGATTGTTGGAAATATGCCCTAGAGGCAATAATAAAAGCATTATTATTATATTTCCTTGTTCATGATAATTGTCTTTATTCATGCTATAATTGTGTTATCCGGAAATCGTAATACATGTGTGAATAATAGACACCAACATGTCCCTAGTGAGCCTCTAGTTGACTAGCTCGTTGATCAACATATAGTCATGGTTTCCTGACTATGGACATTGGATGTCATTGATAACGAGATCACATCATTGATAACGAGATCACATCATTAGGAGAATGATGTGATGGACAAGACCCAATCCTAAACATAGCATAAGATCGTATAGTTCGTTTGCTAGAGTTTTTCCAATGTCAAGTATCCTTTCCTTAGACCATGAGATCGTGTAATCCCGGATACCGTAGGAGTGCTTTGGG
Source organism: Triticum urartu (assembly GCF_003073215.2). Taxonomy (NCBI): domain Eukaryota; kingdom Viridiplantae; phylum Streptophyta; class Magnoliopsida; order Poales; family Poaceae; genus Triticum; species Triticum urartu. The sequence continues at coordinate 552,389,689 of NC_053024.1, read as the reverse complement.
TGTGACCAAACGTCACAACGTAACTGGGTGACTATAAAGGTATACTACGGGTATCTCCGAAAGTGTCTGTTGGTTGACACGGATCAAGACTGGGATTTGTCACTCCGTATGACGGAGAGGTATCACTGGGCCCACTCGGTAATGCATCATCATAATGAGCTCAAAGTGACCAAGTGTCTGGTCACGGGATCATGCATTACGGTACGAGTAAAGTGACTTGCCGGTAACGAGATTGAACGAGGTATTGGGATACCGACGATCGAATCTCGGGCAAGTAACATACCGATTGACAAAGGGAATTGTATACGGGGTTGCTTGAATCCTCGACATCGTGGTTCATCCGATGAGATCATCAGGAGCATGTGGGAGCCAACATGGGTATCCAGATCCCGCTGTTGGTTATTGACCGGAGAGCGATCTCGGTCATGTCTACATGTCTCCCGAACCCGTAGGGTCTACACACTTAAGGTTCGATGACGCTAGGGTTGTAGGGATATGTATATGCAGTAACCCGAATGTTGTTCGGAGTCCCGGATGAGATCCCGGACGTCACGAGGAGTTCCGGAATGGTCCAGAGGTAAAATTATATATAGGAAGTGCTGTTTCGGCCATCGGGACAAGTTTCGGGGTCATCGGTATTGTACCGGGACCACCGGAAGGGTCCCGGGGGTCCACCGGGTGGGGCCACCTGCCCCGGGGGCCACATGGGCTGTAGGGGGTGCGCCTTGGCCTACATGGGCCAAGGGCACCAGCCCCAAGGGGCCCATGCGCTAGGGTTTCCAAAGGGGAAGAGTCCCACAAGTGAAGGCACCCCTAGGTGCCTTGGGGGGGAGGGAAACCTCCCTTGGCCGCCGCCCCCCTAGGAGATTGCATCTCCTAGGGCCGGCGCCCCCCTAGGCTCCCTATATATAGTGGGGGAAGGAGGGCCTCTCACCCCACGCCTTTGGTGCCTTCCTCTCCCTCTCCAACACATCCTCCTCCTCCATAGTGCTTGGCGAAGCCCTGCCGGAGTACTGCAGCTCCATCACCACCACGCCGTCGTGCTGCTGCTGGAGCCATCTTCCTCAACCTCTCCTTCCCCCTTGCTGGATCAAGAAGAAGGAGACGTTACGCTGACCGTACGTGTGTTGAACACGGAGGTGCCGTCCGTTCGGCGCTAGGATCTCCGGTGATTTGGATCACGTCGAGTACGCCTTCCTCATCCCCGTTCTTTGAACGCTTCCGCTCGCGATCTACAAAGGTATGTAGATGCATCCGATCACTCGTTGCTAGATGAACTCATAGATGGATCTTGGTGAAACCGTAGGAAAATTTTTGTTTTCTGCAACGTTCCCCAACAGTGGCATCATGAGCTAGGTCTATGCGTAGTTCTTCTTGCGCGAGTAGAACACAATTTGTTGTGGGCGTAGATGTTGTCAACTTTCTTGCCGTACTAGTCTTATCTTGCTTCAACGGTATTGTGGGATGAAGCGGCCCGGACCAACCTTACACGTACGCTTACGTGAGACCGGTTCCACCGACTAACATGCACTAGTTGCATAAGGTGGCTGGCGGGTGTCTGTCTCTCCTACTTTAGTTGGAGCGGATTCGATGAAAAGGGTCCTTATGAAGGGTAAATAGAAGTTGACAAATCACGTTGTGGCTTTCACGTAGGTAAGAAAACGTTCTTGCTAGAACCCTACTTCAGCCACGTAAAACTTGCAACAACAATTAGAGGACGTCTAACTTGTTTTTGCAGCAAGTGCTTTGTGATATGATATGGCCAAAGTTGTGATGAATGATGAATGATCTATATGTGATGTATGAGATGTTCATGCTATTGTAATAGGAATCACGACTTGCATGTCGATGAGTATGACAACCGGCAGGAGCCATAGGAGTTGTCTTTATTTTTGTATGACCTGCGTGTCATTGAGAAACGCCATGTAAATTACTTTACTTTATTGCTAAACGCGTTAGCCATAGTAGTAGAAGTAATAGTTGGCGAGCAACTTCATGGAGACACGATGATGGAGATCATGATGATGGAGATCATGGTGTCAAGCCGGTGACAAGATGATCATGGAGCCCCAAGATGGAGAGATCAAAGGAGCTATGTGATATTGGCCATATCATGTCACGTTATTATTTGATTGCATGTGATGTTTATCATGTTTTGCATCTTGTTTACTTAGAACGACGGTAGTAAATAAGATGATCCCTCATAATAATTTCAAGAAGTGTTTCCCCCTAACTGTGCACCGTTGCGACAGTTCGCTGTTTCAAAGCACCACGTGATGATCGGGTGTTTGATTCAGACGTTCACATACAACGGGTGTAAGACAGATTTACACATGCAAACACTTAGGTTGACTTGACGAGCCTAGCATGTACAGACATGGCCTCGGAACACAGAAGACCGAAAGGTCAAGCATGAGTCGTATAGAAGATACGATCAACATGAAGATGTTCACCGATGTTGACTAGTCCGTCTCACGTGATGATCGGACACGGCCTAGTTAACTCGGATCATGTTATACTTAGATGACTGGAGGGATGTCTATCTAAGTGGGAGTTCATTGAATAATTTGATTAGATGAACTTAATTATCATGAACTTAGTCTAAAATCTTTACAATATGTCTTGTAGATCAAATGGCCAACGTAGTCCTCAACTTCAACGCGTTCCTAGAGAAAACCAAGCTGAAAGACGATGGCAGCAACTATACGGACTGGGTCCGGAACCTGAGGATCATCCTCATAGCTGCCAAGAAAGATTATGTCCTACAAGCACCGCTAGGTGATCCACCCGTCCCACAGAACCAAGACGTTATGAACGCTTGGCAGACACGTGCTGATGACTACTCCCTCGTTCAGTGCGGCATGCTTTACAGCTTAGAGGGCTCCAAAAGCGTTTTGAGAGACATGGAGCATATGAGATGTTCGAAGAGCTGAAAATGGTTTTTCAAGCTCATGCCCGTCGAGAGATATGAAGTCTCCGACAAGTTCTTCAGCTGTAAGATGGAGGAAAATAGTTCTGTCAGTGAGCACATACTCACTATGTCTGGGTTACATAACCGCTTGACTCAGCTGGGAGTTAATCTCCCGGATGACGCGGTCATTGACAGAATCCTCCAGTCGCTTCCACCAAGCTACAAGAGCTTTGTGATGAACTTCAATATGCAGGGGATGAAAAGACCATTCCTGAGTATTTGCAATGCTGAAATCAGCAGAGGTAGAAGTCAAGAAGGAACATCAAGTGTTGATGGTCAATAAAACCACTAAGTTCAAGAAAGGGCAAGGGTAAAAAGAACTTCAAGAAGGACGGCAAGGGAGTTGCCGCGCCCGGCAAGCAAGCTGCCGGGAAGAAGCCAAAGAATGGACCCAAGCCCGAGACTGAGTGCTTTTATTGCAAGGGAAGTGGTCACTGGAAGCGGAACTGCCCCAAATACTTAGCGGACAAGAAGGCCGGCAAAACAAAAGGTATATGTGATATACATGTAATTGATGTGTACCTTACCAGTATCCGTAGTAGCTCCTGGGTATTTGATACCGGTGCAGTTGCTCACATTTGTAACTCAAAGCAGGGGCTGCGGAATAAGCGGAGATTGGCAAAGGACGAGGTGACGTTGCGCGTCGGGAATGGTTCCAAGGTCAATGTGATCGCCGTCGGCACGCTACCTCTACATTTACCTTCGGGATTAGTTTTAAACCTTAATAATTGTTATTTAGTGCCAGCTTTGAGCATGAATATTGTATCGGGATCTCGTTTAATTCGAGATGGCTACTCATTTAAATCGAGAATAATGGTTGTTCTATTTATATGAGAGATATGTTTTATGGTCATGCTCCGATGGTGAATGGTTTATTCTTAATGAATCTCGAGCAGTAATGCTACACATGTTCATAGTGTGAGTACCAAAAGATGTAAGGTTGATAATGATAGTCCCACATACTTGTGGCACTGCCGCCTTGGTCACATAGGTGTCAAACGCATGAAGAAGCTCCATGCAGATGGACTTTTAGAGTCTCTTGATTATGAATCATTTGACACGTGCGAACCATGCCTCATGGGTAAAATGACCAAGACTCCGTTCTCAGGGAACAATGGAGCGAGCAACCAACTTATTGGAAATCATACATACTGATGTGTGCGGTCCAATGAGTGTTGAGGCTCGCGGTGGCTATCGTTATGTTCTCACCCTCACTGATGACTTGAGTAGATATGGGTATGTCTACTTAATGAAACACAAGTCTGAAACCTTTGAAAAGTTCAAGGAATTTCAGAGTGAGGTTGAGAATCAACGTGACAGGAAAATCAAGTTTCTACGATCAGATCGTGGAGGAGAATACTTGAGTCACGAATTTGGCACACACTTAAGAAAATGTGGAATAGTTTCACAACTCACGCCGCCTGGAACACCTCAGCGTAATGGTGTGTCCGAACGTCGTAATCGCACTCTATTAGATATGGTGCGATCTATGATGTCTCTTACCGATTTACCGCTATCATTTTGGGGCTATGCTTTAGAGACTGCCGCATTCACTTTAAATAGGGCTCCGTCGAAATCCGTTGAGACGACACCGTATGAATTATGGTTTGGGAAGAAACCTAAGCTGTCGTTTCTAAAAGTTTGGGGATGCGATGCTTATGTCAAGAAACTTCAACCTGAAAAGCTCGAACCCAAGTCAGAAAAATGCGTCTTCATAGGATACCCTAAAGAAACTATTGGGTATACCTTCTACCTCAGATCCGAAGGCAAGATCTTTGTTGCCAAGAATGGATCCTTTCTAGAGAAGGAGTTTCTCTCGAAAGAAGTAAGTGGGAGGAAAGTAGAACTTGATGAAGTATTACCTCTTGAACCGGAAAATGGCGCAACTCAAGAAAATGTTCCTGAGGTGCCTGCACCGACTAGAGAGGAAGTTAATGATAATGATCAAGATACTTCTGATCAAGCTCCTACTGAAATTCGAAGGTCCACAAGGACACGTTCCGCACCAGAGTGGTACGGCAACCCTGTCTTGGAAATCATGTTGTTAGACAACGGTGAACCTTCGAACTATGAAGAAGCGATGGCGGGCCCGGATTCCGAACAAATGGCTAGAAGCCATGAAATCCGAGATAGGATCCATGTATGAAAACGAAGTATGGACTTTGACTGACTTGCCCGTTGAACGGCGAGCCATAGAAAATAAATGGATCTTTAAGAAGAAGACAGACGCGGATGGTAATGTGACCATCTATAAAGCTCGGCTTGTCGCTAAGGGTTATCGACAAGTTCAAGGGGTTGACTACGATGAGACTTTCTGCTAAAGTCCGTCCGAATCATGTTAGCAATTGCCGCATTCTACGATTATGAGATATGGCAAATGGACGTCAAAACGGCATTCCTTAATGGTTTCCTTAAGGAAGAATTGTATATGATGCAGCCGGAAGGTTTTGTCGATCCTAAGAATGCTGACAAGGTGTGCAAGCTCCAACGCTCGATTTATGGGCTGGTGCAAGCATCTCGGAGTTGGAACATTCGCTTTGATGAGATGATCAAAGCGTTTGGGTTTACACAGACTTATGGAGAAGCCTGCGTTTACAAGAAAGTGAGTGGGAGCTCTGTAGCATTTCTCATATTATATGTAGATGACATACTTTTGATGGGAAATGATATAGAACTCTTGGACAGCATCAAGGCCTACTTGAATAAGAGTTTTTCAATGAAGGACCTTGGAGAAGCTGCTTATATATTAGGCATCAAAATCTATAGAGATAGATCGAGACGCCTCATAGGTCTTTCACAAAGCACATACCTTGATAAGATATTGAAGAAGTTCAATATGGATCAATCTAAGAAGGGGTTCTTGCCTGTGTTACAAGGTGTGAAATTGAGCTCAGCTCAATGTCCGACCACGGCAGAAGATATAGAAGAGATGAGTGTCATCCCCTATGCCTCAGCCATAGGTTCTATTATGTATGCCATGCTGTGTACCAGACCTGATGTAAACCTTGCCGTAAGTTTGGTAGGTAGGTACCAAAGTAATCCCGGCAAGGAACACTGGACAGCGGTCAAGAATATCCTGAAGTACCTGAAAAGGACTAAGGAAATGTTTCTCGTTTATGGAGGTGACGAAGAGCTCGTCGTAAAGGGTTACGTCGACGCTAGCTTCGACACAGATCTGGATGACTCAAAGTCACAAACCGGATACGTGTATATTTTGAATGGTGGGGCAGTAAGCTGGTGCAGTTGCAAGCAGAGCGTCGTGGCGGGATCTACATGTGAAGCGGAGTACATGGCAGCCTCGGAGGCAGCACATGAAGCAATATGGGTGAAGGAGTTCATCACCGACCTAGGAGTCATACCCAATGCGTCGGGGCCGATCAAGCTCTTCTGTGACAACACTGGAGCCCAGGTTTCACAAGAAGACAAGGCACATCAAGCGTCGCTTCAACTCCATTCGTGAAAATGTTCAAGATGGAGACATAGAGATTTGTAAAGTACACACGGACCTGAATACAGCGGATCCGTTGACTAAACCTCTCCCTAGAGCAAAACATGATCAACACCAGAATTCCATGGGTGTTCGATTCATCACAATGTAACTAGATTATTGACTCTAGTGCAAGTGGGAGACTGTTGGAAATATGCCCTAGAGGCAATAATAAAAGCATTATTATTATATTTCCTTGTTCATGATAATTGTCTTTATTCATGCTATAATTGTGTTATCCGGAAATCGTAATACATGTGTGAATAACAGACACCAACATGTCCCTAGTAAGCCTCTAGTTGACTAGCTCGTTGATCAACAGATAGTCATGGTTTCCTGACTATGGACATTGGATGTCATTGATAACGAGATCACATCATTAGGAGAATGATGTGATGGACGAGACCCAATCCTAAACATAGCACAAGATCGTATAGTTCGTTTGCTAGAGTTTTCCAATATCAAGTATCTTTTCCTTAGACCATGAGATCGTGTAACTCCCGGATACCGTAGGAGTGCTTTGGGTATACCAAACGTCACAACGTAACTGGGTGACTATAAAGGTACACTACGGGTATCTCCGAAAGTGTCTGTTGGGTTGACATGTATCAAGACTGGGATTTGTCACTCCGTATGACGGAGAGGTATCACTGGGCCCACTCGGTAATGCATCATCATAATGAGCTCAAAGTGACCAAGTGTCTGGTCATGGGATCATGCATTACGGTACGAGTAAAGTGACTTGCCGGTAACGAGATTGAACGAGGTATTGGGATACCGACGATCGAATCTCGGACAAGTAACATATCGATTGACAAAGGGAATTGCATACGGGGTTGATTGAATCCTCGACATCGTGGTTCATCCGATGAGATCATCGTGGAGCATGTGGGAGCCAACATGGGTATCCAGATCCCGCTGTTGGTTATTGACCGGAGAGTCGTCTCGGTCATGTCTGCTTGTCTCCCGAACCCGTAGGGTCTACACACTTAAGGTTCGGTGACGCTAGGGTTGTGAAGATATGTATATGCAGTAACCCGAATGTTGTTCGGAGTCCTGGATGAGATCCCAGACGTCACGAGGAGTTCCGGAATGGTCCGGAGGTAAAGAATTATATATAGGAAGTGCTGTTTTGTCCATCGGGACAAGTTTCGGGGTTATCGGTATTGTACCGGGACCACCGGAGGGGTCCCGGGGGCCCACCGGGTGGGGCCACCTGTCCCGGGGGGCCACATGGGCTGTAGGGGGTGCGCCTTGGCCTATATGGGCCAAGGGCATCAGCCCCACTAGGCCCATGCGCCTAGGGTTTCCATGGGGGAGGAGTCCCACTAGTGGAAGTAGGTGCCTTGGGGGGGAGGGAAACCTCCCCTTGGCAGCCGCACCTAGGAGATTGGATCTCCTAGGCTGCGCACCCCCCCCCTTGGCCCTCCTATATATAGTGGGGGAGAGGAGGGACTTCATACCCCAGCCCCTGGCGCCTCCCTCTCTCCCCGTTACGTCTCTCCTTCGTAGTATAGGCGAAGCCCTCCTACTGTGACGCCCTGCATCCACCACCACGCCGTCGTGCTGCTGGATCTTCATCAACCTCTCCTCCCCCCTTGCTGGATCAAGAAGGAGGAGACGTCTCCCGTCCCGTACGTGTGTTGAACGCGGAGGTGCCGTCCGTTCGGTGCTTGGTCATCGGTGATTTGGATCACATCGAGTACGCCTTCCTCATCCCCATTCTTTGAACGCTTCCGCGCATGATCTACAAAGGTATGTAGATGCATCCGATGACTCGTTGCTAGATGAACTCCTAGATGGATCTTGGTGAAACGAGTAGAGGAGTCCCACTAGTGGAAGTAGGTGCCTTGGGGGGGAGGGAAACCTCCCCTTGGCAGCCGCACCTAGGAGATTGGATCTCCTAGGCTGCGCACCCCCCCTTGGCCCTCCTATATATAGTGGGGGAGAGGAGGGACTTCATACCCCAGCCCCTGGCGCCTCCCTCTCTCCCCGTTACGTCTCTCCTTCGTAGTATAGGCGAAGCCCTCCTACTGTGACGCCCTGCATCCACCACCACGCCGTCGTGCTGCTGGATCTTCATCAACCTCTCCTCCCCCCTTGCTGGATCAAGAAGGAGGAGACGTCTCCCGTCCCGTACGTGTGTTGAACGCGGAGGTGCCGTCCGTTTGGCGCTTGGTCATCGGTGATTTGGATCACGTCGAGTACGCCTTCCTCATCCCCGTTCTTTGAACGCTTCCGCACATGATCTACAAAGGTATGTAGATGCATCCGATGACTCGTTGCTAGATGAACTCCTAGATGGATCTTGGTGAAACGAGTAGGAAAATTTTTGTTTTCTGCAAGTTCCCCAACAATATTCCCCCTAGTTTTATTGTTTCGGATGTAATAGAGGACTCCTTATTTCTGATGAAATAAAGTGTGGCATGAAGGCTTTTCCTTGAAAAATAAATTGCCTCCATAGCACCAAAAGTTGTTCTTAAGAAAAAGGTCAAAACATACTCATGTGGGATCTAGTTTCGAAGAACTCTCCACAAATAATCTAATGATAAAAACGGATCTGAATTTTGACGGTCAAACTAAAAGTTACATGGCCTAATGATGAAAACGGATCCGAGTTCCAACGGTTAAATTAAAAGTTACATGGGCTAGTGTACCGGAGATAGGGATCATGCCCATGCAGGTGTGACACAACTTTATTGCCGTAAAAGCATCTGTCTTTGGGTCCCTGACATGTGGGCTAGCCACTTGTTGGGCCCACATGTCATAGGCAAAGGCAGGTGCCTTCACGCACCGAAGCGCAGTCCATGTAGGTGCTCTCGTTACTTTTATGAAAGGGTGTGGCTAGGTCTCAGTCGACTGAGATTTAACCAAGTCTCAGTCAACTGACATAACATGCAAGAGAGGAAAAAATAAATTGAAAAGAAAAATTGCATGGATCTCGATGTAAATCTTATGGATATAGCATACGAAGTCTTAGTCGACTGAGACTTAGCAAAACTGTTTATGAAAAATCTGCTCCATCATGCGCAGGCAGTGGCTAGGGGGTCCTTTGCAAGGACCCAAAAAGTGAAACCGAAGGATGTACGTAACTTGTTATCCTACTAAACGTGCCAATTTGTGAACGGTACATACATATATGTTAGATGTGTTGGTAACTTGGAATTATACTGAGTAAATCGCAACCATCAGAATGGAACTCGGTATTGCTGAACCTGTCGAATAATGCAGCAAATCCATTTCAGTTCATAAACTTCGTTTTGAAGAGCAACATCATGATGCACCAAAAGGATTTTGAAAACCCAGGGTACTGTTTCCACTATACCTTTCAACATGGATAGGTTGAAACTTTAATAAGTATACTCACATGGATATGCTTGTTTTGTGCAATGTTTTTAGGTTTTCTGGACAGTTTGAAATTTTGATTAAAATTGAGTTGCAATCTACCAGAGTTTGTAGAAATTTTGACAGTGTTTTCCTAACGCATTAATAATTGACAGAAATAATCGACAACAATTAAACAGTTGCATCATTTCATCATACCTTGTCGCACACCTTCCGCGCGCCTAGCAGGCCAGGCCTTAGAGAAATAGGAGACGGTTTTTTGGTTGTGGCCTAGCGGAGGGTTGCCCCAAGTACTGTATGAACCTATCTGAGGGGTCACACATGCACGTAGCCAACAAAAACTTTATATCTAGCATGCCTGGTTAAACGTCAAACAATCTTTCAATTGCACAACAAATGATTCATGGGGCGCAACCTTGCGTGGATGCCCATGCTGCCATTTCTTGCCATCATGACGGCACCTGGTGCATCACAGTTTTGAGATGTTATTGATTGATTAATTTGCTTGTGTAATGACCGATACAATGATATCGATGGTGATAAATCATTTCAAAACATGCAGGGAGGAGGAGGAGATTACAACATGTCATCCTTGTTGTCGCCATTTCTCTTGGAACACTATTTGTGCTAGTGTTCGTGCTTGCTTGTGTTTGCCGACATAGGAGAGGGATCAAGGAGGTGAACAAGGAAGAACAAGGTATATTATATTTCCTACAGAGCACAGGGATCCAGGGGAACAAGAGGAGGCGATGCTTACTCGAATCACGTGTTTCTTATTGCAGACAATGCAGGGGAGGGCATGAACTATATTAGTTTGCAAGTGTTGAGAACTGCAACATCCAATTTTTCTGTAAACAATAAACTGGGGAGGGAGTATACAGAGAGGTTTTTAAGGTATGTATTATATGTTGTTATGAATATTACATGAAAATACAAATCCATACTACACCCTCTATTCCTAAATGGCTAAACATAAGATGCTTTGACAGTTCAATTTGAACTGCCTAAACGTCTTACATTTAGAAATAGAGATAGTAGTAATAATTTGGTGAATTATGTAATTTAATCCAAGAGCAAACTTGCTTCTGCACAGGGTGAATTGCAGGACGGAAAGGAAATAGTCGTCGAAAGGCTGTCAGCAAACTCTGCTCAAGGGTTCAATGAGCTGAAAAATGATCTAGTGTTAACCAACAAACTTAAGCACAAGAATCTGGTGCAGCTTCTCTGTGTTTTCTTGCAAGAGAAACTGCTGGTGTATGAATATATGCCTAATGGAAGCCTAGACACGACCCTTATCGGTAATTCTCCCAGCTCATCTTATTAAAACTTTGGCACACTACTATGGGTATATTCTTCTGTTGTTTCTAGTTCTAGTGGCGCATGTGTGTAGCAGATCCTGAGAAGGCAAACCAACTGGACTGGACGAAAAGAAAAGGCATCATCTCCGGGATTGATCGAGGTCTATTGTATCTCCATGAGGACTCTCGGCTTAAAGTCATACACCGTGACCTGAAGCCAAGCAACGTCTTACTCAACGTGGATATGAACCCCAAGATCTCAGACTTTGGTCTGTCTATGTTAGCGACCCTTTCCATTGTGCGGCCCAACGACAGATGAAGGCCCAGCCCACCATGCTTCACTACATATTGATACGTCTCCAATGTATCTATAATTTTTGATTGTTCCATGCTATTATATTATCTGTTTTGAATGTCTAATGGGCTTTATTATACACTTTTATATTATTTTTTGGACTAACCTACTAACCCAAGGCCCAGTGCAAATTTCTGTTTTTTACCTATTTCAGTGTTCCGCAGAAAAGGAATATCAAACTGAATCCAAACGGAATAAAACCTTCGGGAGAGTTATTTTTGAAACAAACGTGATCCAGGGGACTTGGATTAGACTTCAAGAAAGGAGCGAGGAGGCCACGAGGCAGGGAGGCACGCCTGCCCCCCTAGGCGCACCCCCACACTCGTGGGCCCCTCACAGCTTCACCGACCTACTTCTTCCTCCTATATATATCCATATACCCCCAAAACATCCAGGAGCACCAAGAAACCCTATTTTCACCACCGCAACCTTTTGTACCCAAGAGATCCCATCTTGGGGCCTTTTCCGGAGCTCCGTCGGAGGGGGAATCAATCAGGGAGGGCTTCTACATCAACACCATAGCCTCTTCGATGATGTGTGAGTAGTTTACCACAGACCTTCCCCTTACAAACTTATTAGCTAGATGACTTCTTCTCTCTCTTTGGATCTCACTACAAAGTTCTCCTCGATCTTCTTGGAGATCTGTTCGATGTAATTCTTTTTGCGGTGTGTTTGTTGAGATCCGATGAATTGTGGGTTTATGATCAAGATTATCTATGAACAATATTTGATTCTTCTCTGAAATCTTTTATGTATGATTTGTTATCTTTGCAAGTCTCTTCGAATTATCAGTTTGGTTTGGCCGACTAGATTGATCTTTCTTGCAATGGGAGAAGTGCTTAGCTTTGGGTTCAATCTTGCGGTGTCCTTTCCCGGTGACAGCAGGGTCAGCAAGGCACGTATTATATTGTTGCCATCGAGGATAAAAAGATGGGGTTTATATCATATTGCTTGAGTTTATCTCTCTACATCATGTCATCTTGCTTAATGCATTACTCTATTCTTATGAACGTAATACTCTAGATGCATGCTGGATAGCAGTCGATGTGTGGAGTAATAGTAGTAGATGCAGAATTGTTTCGTTCTAATTGTCGCAGACGTGATGCCTATATACATGATCATGCCTAGATATTATCATAAGTATGCACTTTTATATCAATTGCTCAACAGTAATTTGTTCACCCACCGTAATACTTATGCTACCTTGAGAGAAGCCACTAGTGAAACCTATGGCCCCCGGATCTATTTTCCATCGTATAAGTTTCCACTCTATTTTGTTTTGCAATCTTTATTTTCTAATCTATATAATAAAAATACCAAAAGTATTTATCTTATTATCTCTATCAGATCTCACTCTCGTAAGTGACCATGAAGGGATTGACAACCCCTTTATCGCGTTGGTTGCGAGGTTCTTATTTGTTTGTGTAGGTGCAAGGTTACTTGCGTGTAGTCTCCTACTGGATTGATACATCGGTTCTCAAAAACTGAGGGAAATACTTACGCTACTTTGCTGCATCATCCTTTCCTCTTCAAGGGAAAACCAACACAGTGCTCAAGAGGTAGCAAGAAGGATTTCTGGCACCGTTGTCGGGGAGATCTATGCCAGGTCAAGTCAAGTCAAGACATACCAAGTACCCATCACAAACTCTTATCCCTCGCATTACATTATTTGCCATTTTCCTCTCGTTTTCCTCTCCCCCACTTCTAAAACGATTTTTTGAAAACCTTTGCCTTTTATTCGCCTTCTTCCCCTACATATCTTTGTTTGTGTTTCCATGTGCCTTCTATTTTCTTGCATCCTTGCTTGCTAAAAATCTGTTGATATGGATCCACTTAAAGTGTTCTACTTGGATCATCTTCGATCCTTATGCGCTCATGATGAAATCCCAATTAGCCTAAATGATGGGAAATCTTTAGATGAGCATGCTCATTTTCTGCGTCACCGTTTGTCTGAAAAGGGGAAACTCTTATGGGATCAAATAAACAGATTGCTGTGTTATGTTTGGAATCTTTGTGAAATTTGTGATTTTGCTTGTTGCTCTAAGAACCCTAAAAAACACCTTCCCTACCTATGTGAGTTTAATGAAAATGAAATCTTATCTTCTTATGCAAAGGTTGTTTATAGTTACTACGATATCGAACAAATTGAGGAATTTGTTGCTTTTAAGGGTGCTTATGAAGTTGCTTCTTTGATTTAAAAGTATTATATTACTCTCTACGAATCTGAAAATCTTGACATACTTAAATATTTCTATGAAAACTATGCTCACAATGCCTATGTTAAGGAATTTATTGAGAGAATGACCGTTGTTTGGAAGAAAATAATGATATGCATGAATCTATAGATAATTATGATTCCAATGATTTGATTGAAATATCCCTTGATGAACATGATGTTTGCTATTTTTATAGCCATGATGCCAATATTTATGGAGATGAATTTGCTATAGTTCCTTATGTTACACACGAGCTTATTGCTATTGCACCCATACTTGATATTTCCTTGAATCAAAAGCAAGATTGCAATGATTTTACTATAAATTCTATTGATGTCAATTTTGCTAATAATATGCAAAACCCTAAGCTTGGGGATGCTAGTTTTGCTATGCCTACTACATGTTGCAATGATCATGATTGGGGTGATTCTTCTTTTGATCTTGAAAATTTATTTAAGCCCCATGATGAATATGAGATTGATAATAGTGTTTGCAATATTATTGAAAGTGGGTTTGGAAGAGTGTCAACTTTAGATCCCACATATTTGGAGAATGTTCAATCTTATGAAATTTTTGATAAAAGTGGGTTTGGAGAGGTCATGACTTTAGTTGATGTTAATCCCACTATTTTGGAAGAGTGTCAACTTTGCATGCATGTGGATCGTGTTGAAAATATTTTATGTGATAGCTATTTTGTTGAATTTTCTTATGATCCCACATGTAATTATTATGAGAGAGGAAAATATTATTGTAGAAATTTTCATGTTACTAAATTACCTCTCGTTATGTTGAGATTGCTATTGTTTCTTTCTGCTTCCCTGCATATGCTAGTTTTTGCTTGCTATGATAATTTGTTTGCCTATAAGATGCCTATGCATAGGAAGTATGTTAGAATTAGATGTGTTTGTCACGTGTTTTATGATGCCCTCTTTTTTGCTTCAATTCTTGTCTTTCATGTGAGCATAATTAAAATTATCAATGCCTAGCTAGGGGCGTTAAACGATAGCGCTTGTTGGGAGGCAACCCAATTTTATTTTTGTTTCTTGCTTTTTGGTACTGTTTAGTAATAAATAATTCATCTAGCCTCTGTTTAGATGTGGTTTTATTCTTTTAATTAGTGTTTGTGCCAAGTATAACCTTTGGGAAGACTTGGGGGAAGTTTTTGCGATCTTGCTGTAAAAAACAGAAACTTTAGCGCTCACGAGATTTGCTGCCATTTTTTACTGGAGAGTGTGATTAGGTTGATTCTTTTTGCAGATGATTAATACACAAATTACTCACGTCCACAAATTTATTTCAGAATTTTCAGGGTTACAGAAGTATTCTAAACCTACAGATTACTATAGACTGTTCTGTTTTTGACAGATTCTGTTTTGCGTGTGTTGTTTGCTTATTTTGATGAATCTATGGCTAGTATCGGAGGGTATGAACCATAGAGAAGTTGGAATACAGTAGGTTTAACACCAATATAAATAAATAATTATTTCATTACAGTACCTTAAGTGGTGGTTTGTTTTCTTATATTAACGGAGCTCATGAGATTTTCTGTTGAGTTTTGTGTTGTGAAGTTTTCAAGTTTTGGGTAAAGATTTGATGGATTATGGAATAAGGAGTGACAAAAGCCTAAGCTTGGGGATGCCCAAGGCACCCCAAGGTAAAATTAAAGGACAAACAAAATCCTAAGCTTGGGGATGCCCCAGAAGGCATCCCCTCTTTCATCTTCGTCCATCGGTAACTTTACTTGAGGCTATATTTTTATTCACCACATGATATGTGTTTTGCTTGGAGCGTCTTGTATGATTTGAGTCTTTGCTTTTTAGTTTACCACAATCATTCTTTCTGTACACACCTTTTGGGAGAGATACACATGAATCGGAATATATTAGAATACTCTATGTGCTTCACTTATATCTTTTGAGCTAGATAATTTTGCCCTAGTGCTTCACTTATATCTTTTAGAGCACGGTGGTGGTTTTATTTTATAGAAATTATTGATCTCTCATGCTTCACTTACATTATTTTGAGTCCTTTAGAACAGCATGGTAATTTGCTTCGTCTATAAAATTGGTCCTAATATGATAGGCATCCAAGATTGGTATAATAAAAACTTTCATAAAAAGGTGCATTGAATACTATGAGAAGTTTGATACTTGATAATTGTTTTGAGATATAAAGATGGTGATATTAGAGTTGTGCTAGTTGATTAGTTGTGAATTTGAGAAATACTTGTGTTGAAGATTGCAAGTCCCGTAGCATGTATGTATGGTAACCGTTGTGTAACAAATTTGAAACATGAGGTGTTCTTTGATTGTCTTCCTTATGAGTGGCGGCCGGGGATGAGCGATGGTCTTTTCCTACCAATCTTTCCCCTAGGAGCATGCGCATAATGCTTGGTTTTTGATGACTTTTAGATTTTTCCAATAAGTATGTGAGTTCTTTATGACTAATGTTGAGTCCATGGATTATACACACTCTCACCTTTCCATCATTGCTAGCCTCTTCGGTACCGTGCATTGCCCTTTCTCACCTTGAGAGTTGGTGCAAACTTCGCCGATGCATCCAAACCCCGTGATATGATACACTATCACATATAAACCTCCTTATATCTTCCTCAAAACAGCCACTACTACCTATTATGGCATTTCCATAGCCATTCCGAGATATATTGCCATGCAACTTTCCACCGTTTCATTTATGACACGCTTCATCATTGTCATATTACCTTGCATGATCCTGTAGTTGACATCGTATTTGTGGCAAAGCCACCATGCATACTTTATCATACATGTCACTCTTGATTCATTGCCCTTCCCGATACACCACCGGAGGCATTCATATAGAGCTATATTTTGTTCTAGTATCGAGTTGTAATCATTGAGTTGTAAATAAATAGAAGTGTGATGATCAGGATTAATAGAGCATTGTCCCAAATAAAAAAGGGGGAGGCCAAATAAAAAAAGGAAGGCCAAAAAAAATGAAAAGGGGCAATGCTAGTATCCTTTTTTCCACACTTGTGCTTCAAAGTAGCACCATGATCTTTATGATAGAGAGTCTCTTGTTTTGTCACTTTCATATACTAGTGGGAATTTTTCATTATAGAACTTGGCTTGTATATTCCAACAATGGGCTTCCTCAAATGCCCTAGGTCTTCGTGAGCAAGCAAGTTGGATGCACACCCACTTAGTTTATTTTGTTGAGCTTTCATACATTTATAGCTCTAGTGCATCCGTTGCATGGCAATCCCTACTCCTTGCATTGACATCAATTGATGGGCATCTCCCTAGCCCGTTGATTAGGCGCGTCGATGTGAGACTTTCTCCTTTTTTGTCTTCACCACATAACCCCTATCATTATTCTATTCCACCCATAGTTCTATATCCATGGCTCACGCTCATGTATTGCGTGAAAATTGAAAAAACGTTTGAGATTACTAAAGTACGAAACAATTGCTTGGCTTGTCATCAGGGTTGTGCATGATGAGAGCATTCTTGTGTGACAAAAATGGAGCATGACCAAACTATATGATTTTGTAGGGATGAACTTTCTTTGGCCATGTTATTTTAAGAAGACATGATTGCTTATTTAGTATGCTTGAAGTATTATTATTTTTATGTCAATATTGAAGTTTTGTATTGAGTCTTTCGGACCTGAATATTCATGCCGCAATAAATAAAATTACATTGAGAATTATGCTAGGTAGCATTCCACATCAAAAATTCTGTTTTTATCATTTACCTACTCGAGGACGAGCAGGAATTAAGCTTGGGGATTCTTGATACGTCTCCAACGTATCTATAAATTTTGATTGTTCCATGATATTATATTATCTGTTTTGGAAGTTTAATGGACTTTATTATACACTTTTATATTATTTTTGGGACTAACCTACTAACCCAAGGCCTAGTGCAAATTGTTGTTTTTTTGCCTATTTTAGTGTTTCGCAAAAAAGGAATATCAAACGGAATTCAAACGGAATTCAAACGGAATAAAGCCTTCAGGAGAGTTATTTTTGGAACAAATGTGATCCAGGGGACTTGGAGTAGAGGTCAAGAAAGGAGCGAGGAGGCCACGAGGCAGGGAGGCGCACCTGCCCCCTGGGCGCGCCCCACCGTCATGGGCCCCTTGCAGCTCCACCGACCTACTTCTTCCTCCTATATATATATATCCATATACCTCAAAAACATCTAGGAGCACCACGAAACCCTATTTCGACCGCCGCAACCTTTTGTACCCAAGAGATCCCATCTTGGGGCCTTTTCCGGAGCTCCGCCGGAGGGGGAATCAATCACGGAGGGCTTCTACATCAACACCATAGCCTCTCCGATGATGTGTGAGTAGTTTACCACACACCTTCGGGTCCATAGTTATTAGCTAGATGGCTTCTTCTCTCTCTTTGGATCTCAATACAAAGTTCTCCTCGATATTCTTGGAGATCTATTCGATGTAATTCTTTTTGCGATGTGTTTGTCGAGATTCGATGAATTGTGGGTTTATGATCAAGATTATCTATGAACAATATTTGATTCTTCTCTGAAATCTTTTATGTATGATTTGTTATCTTTGCAAGTCTCTTCGAATTATCAGTTTGGCTTGGCCTACTAGATTGATCTTTCTTGCAATGGGAGAAGTGCTTAGCTTTGGGTTCAATCTTGCGGTGTCCTTTCCTAGTGACAGCAGGGGCAGCAAGGCACGTATTGTATTGTTGCCATCGAGGATAAAAAGATGGGGTTTATATCATATTGCTTGAGTTTATCCCTCTACATCATGTCATCTTTCTTAATGTGCTACTCTGTTCTTATGAACTTAATACTCTAGATGCATGCTGGATAGCGGTCGATGTGTGGAGTAATAGTAGTAGATGCAGAATCGTTTCGGTCTACTTGTCGCGGACGTGATGCCTATATACATGATCACGCCTAGATATTCTCATAATTATGCACTTTTCTATCAATTGCTCGACAGTAATTTGTTTACCCACCGTAATACTTATGCTATCTTGAGAGAAGCCACTAGTGAAACCTATGGCCCCCGGGTCTATTTTCCATCGTATAAGTTTCCACTCTATTTTATTTTGCAATCCTTATTTTCCGATCTATATAAATACCAAAAGTATTTATCTTATTATCTCTATTAGATCTCACTCTCGTAAGTGACCGTGAAGGGATTGACAACCCCTTTATTGCGTTGGTTGCGAGGTTCTTATTTGTTTGTGTAGGTGCAAGGTGACTTGCGTGTAGTCTCCTACTGGATTGATACCTTGGTTCTCAAAAACTGAGGGAAATACTTACGCTACTTTGCTGCATCACCCTTTCCTCTTCAAGGGAAAACCAACGCAGTGCTCAAGAGGTAGCAAATATAGACGGGAGAACAGAACGAACATCCGTCCTGGCTGGGATCAAACAAATGGTGACGACAATGACTTGTATCTGTTGCCCTTGTACTTCTTCTTCTTCCTCCAGAACTCCTGTAATCGCCACCATATTTGATTCCTCTATCGATCTATGAGAGAATAGTAGTGGGTACCTAACATGTGGTATCAGAGCCAGTCCACCACCCTTCCAAAAAAATTCTCACCACTTCAACACGACTGTGTTTCTGGGTCGCCATGGATCCAGACCTCCGGGAGTACCTCGACAGTATCCGTGACAGCTTCGTCAAATTGCACGAAGAGACACGCTCTGACCTCAAGGCACTGAACACGCAGCTTCAGGGCCAAACCAGGAAGCTCGGCGAGCTCTCCGATCCCAAGTCCAGCGTGAAGGAGCTCGAGATCACCCACGACAACTTGCCAGGGACCTCACTGTTGGAAATATGCCCTAGAGGCAATAAGAAAATGGTTATTGTTATATTTCCTTGTTCATGATAATTGTCTATTGTTCATGCTATAATTGTATTAACCGGAAACCGTAATACATGTGTGAATACATAGATCGTAATATGTCCCTAGTAAGCCTCTGGTTGATTAGCTCGTTGATCAATAGATGGTCGTGGTTTCCTGACCATGGACATTGGATGTCATTGATAACGGGATCACATCACTAGGAGAATGACGTGATGGACAAGACCCAATCTTAAGCAACACAAGATCGTGTAGTTCGTTTGCTAAAGCTTTTCTAACGTCAAGTATCATTTCCTTAGACCATGAGATTGTGCAACTCC
This sequence comes from Triticum urartu, assembly GCF_003073215.2. Lineage (NCBI taxonomy): Eukaryota > Viridiplantae > Streptophyta > Magnoliopsida > Poales > Poaceae > Triticum > Triticum urartu. The sequence goes on along the minus strand of NC_053024.1, from coordinate 552,369,858 downwards.
CGGATACCGTAGGAATGCTTTGGGTGTACCAAACTTCACAACATAACTGGGTGGCTATAAAGGTGCACTACAGGTATCTCCGAAAGTGTCTGTTGGATTGACATGAATCGAGACTGGGATTTGTCACTCCATATGACGGAGAGGTATCTCTGGGCCCACTCAGTAATGCATCATCATAATGAGCTCAATGTGACCAAGGAGTTAGCCATGGGATCATGCGTTACAGAACGAGTAAAGAGACTTGCCGGTAACGAGATTGAACGAGGTATGGGGATACCGACGATCGAATCTCGGGCAAGTAACATACTGATAGGCAAAGGGAATTGCATACGGGATTGATTGAATCCTTGACATCATGGTTCATCCGATGAGATCATCGTGGAACATGTAGGAGCCAACAGGGGTATCCAGATCCCGCTGTTGGTTATTGGCTGGAGAGATGTCTCGGTCATGTCTACATGGTTCCCAAACCCGTAGGGTCTACACACTTAAGGTTCGGTGACACTAGAGTTGTTATGGGAAATAGTATGTGGTTACTGAAGGTTGTTCGGAGTCCCGGATGAGATCCCGGATGTCACGAGGAGTTCCGGAATGGTCCGGAGGTGAAGATTTATATATGGGAAGTCCTCATACGGTCACCGGAAGTGTTCGGGGGTTTGCCGGTATTGTACCGGGACCGACGAAAGGGTTCCGGGGTTCCACCGGGAGGGTCCACCTGCCCCGGAGGGCCCTATGGGATGTATGTGGAGGGGAACCAGCCCCTAAGTGGGCTGGGTACCATCCCCTAAGTGGGCTGGGTACCATCCCCCTAGGGCCCATGCGCCTAGGGTTAAGGGGAAACCCTAAAGGGGGCGCCCCCTTGGCTTGGGGGGCAAGTTTCCCCTCCCTCACTACTAGGGAAAACCTTATACACAGAAGCTTACCAGTAGCGCGGTTTAAAAGGAGGCGCTAGTTCTAATTAGTAGTAGCGAGGGGTATAAAAACCACGCTACTACTAAGTTAATAGTAGTAGCGAGGGGTATAAACCCGCGCTGCTACTAAGTGGTCTTCACCATGCCCCGAGGACAGGCCATAATAGTAGCAAGGGTTATAAAACCTGCGCTGCTGCTAAATAAGTAGCTACAGCGCAGGTAAGACCCCCACGCTTTTACTAAGCGTGTCACCATCCACCCCGGCCCGATCCACTCCCACCCCACCACTCTCTATCATCCCTGAAAAAACTCTCTCTCTCATCCTTCCCACGATCCCGTTCCCGGCTCCTCTCCCCACGATCTCCTCGCCGCTGCCACCACCCACTCCGGCCGTTCCGGCGAGCACGGGCTACGCGCAACACTCCCCCAAGCTCCCACCTTCCTCCGCTCCGATCCCCATGGAAGCCACCGCCGCCGCCCCCCTCGCGCGGACCCTCGCCTCCTTGCAGCTCCCCCGCGGCACCCGCTGTAGTTGCATGCGCGTGGCCGTGGCGCCGAAGCGGCGGAGGAGGGGTACGGCGGTGCTCGCCGCGGCAGCCTCGACGGACAATTATGTGGTGCCACTGGACCCCGCGCCCAGGGGATCACGCGCCCGCTCGTCGAGATCATGCATGCGCGTGGCCATGGCGCCGGAGCGGCGGAGGTGGGGTAGGGCTTCTCCGGCAAGGAGGAGGAGAGCGAGCTAGTGTCGTCCTCCCTCGTGCCCATCGTCCCCATCCTCCGCGCCGCCAACGCCATCGAGGACGAGAACCCGCGCGTCGCATACCTCTGTCAATACACTATCCATGATTATTACTCTGAGACACTAGCGGAGCACCCCAGTGGGCAAGGGGTGGTGGCTGCCATACCTTGATTCTTGGGTGCGAAAAAGATTCTATACCTATGCATAACATGTGATTGACTTGATAGGCTCGCTGCAGTTGCTTGATATAAATGGGCACGGTGCCATGTAGATACAGGCCCACGAGCCGACTTGCTGAACCAATCGCCCCAGTCATCCTGTCAACCGCTCACACAACACATGCATGCAGCAACCCTAGCGAGCTGTTCTAAAAAAAGGAAAAAAAGTTCAACCCTGGCTAGCGTGGCTGTGGCTGGCCAGGACGAGACGGACGACGGGAGGCTACGACGGGAGGGCCGACGGTGGCCGTGGGTGGCCGTGGGTTGGGCATCGAGCAATGTGTGATGGACTGCTGGTTTAGATAGATTTTCAAGTTAAATATGTTTCCATTATCACCCGCACAAGAAAATGTTTTCATTATCATTGTATTTTTTCTGTGAGAACATTATCATTGTATTTGGTTATGTTGAGGATCACATGAAAATATTGATATGTATTTTTACTGTTTCCGTCAATCTTTTACTTAAGATTGAGTTCGCCACACCTTATTTTTCTTTCGTCCTCCGCCTCTGCTCTGAGAGGTCTGCCAGTTCTAGATTTGCTCGTGGGCTCGTGGCTAAACCACGAGTGTAGGTCTTAGTTTACTTGCGTATTAGGGGGGCAAAATCAATTACTTGTCCCCATATTACTTTTCGAGATTTAAAATTCACTGAACATGTCAAGTCCATTCATCCGCTCCTGCACCGTATCATAGTGTTTGATTTAACTATTGCCTTTTTAAACCAATGTTCTGCTGACTGTTTGTCGATCTAGGTAACATTGTTTCAGTAATGTGACCCTGCAATGCTTATGAAAATAATAATTAGGGAAGCAATGGATGCTTGTTTTTTGGCCTACACCATCTATTAAATATTCAACACTAATTAATTTATGATCAGTCCATGTATTTTTTTAAGAAAAAGTCGTACCTGCTTCTAATTCAAAATTGTGACGGCCTGCTGATATGTTGCATAATGTTTGTAGAGAGAAGCCCTCCAATTTAGGAAGTGATCTACACAGGCGTGGTGCCTCGCTTCATTGAGTTCCTCACACGGGAGGACTATCCCCAACTCTAGGTGAGAACAATCCTAATGATGAAGTTATGTTAATTTGATTGTAGTTGCATTTAATCACTCAAAGTGGCACATGCTTACCTAATTTTTTCTGATACAGTTTGAGGCTGCATGCGCGCTCACCAACATTGCATCAGGCACATCAGACAACACCAAAGTGGTGGTTGAGTACGGTGTTGTGCCCATCTTTGTCAAGCTACTCAGCTCTCCTAGTGAGGATGTCCGCGAACAGGCATGGGAACAACTCAAAAGATTTTCTTCTTTCAGAGGCTTTATGACATGATGCTAATGTGTTTCATATTTGTATTTTCAGGCTGTTTGGGCTTTGGGGAATGTTGCTGGTGACTCTCCAAAGTGTCGTGACCTTGTGCTTGGAAGTGGTGGTATGTTCCCTTTGTTGCAGCAGCTCAATGATTATGCCAAGCTCTCAATGCTCAGGAATGCCACATGGACACTCTCCAACTTCTGCCGTGGGAAACCACAGCCAAACTTTCAACAAGTTTAATTCTGGGAAGTTGTCTCATTGATTGAACTTGCTGTAAAAAATGATGCTTTTGAGTTGATCTGTGTGTGTGGCAAGTCAAACCGGCTCTCTCAGCACTGCAGCGCCTTATCCACTCTCAGGATGAGGAGGTGCTCACTGATGCCTGCTGGGCTCTCTCGTACTTGTTTAATGGTACTAATGACAAGATCCAATCTGTGATTGAGTCTGGTGTTTTTCCTCGCCTTGTGGAGCTTCTCTTGTAAGAGCATTTTTCATGTTCACCTTTTCCCTCAGCTACACATGGTTGATGTGCTAATTCCTATTATTTGATTTAGGCACCCTTCGGCTTCTGTTCTCATTCCAGCTCTGCGCACGGTGGGTAACATTGTCACTGGTGATGATTTGCAGACTCAGGTAAGCTATTTTGAGTGCTGTTCTCTTTTTATATATGACCTGCTGTTATATCAATGATTAAAGCTGTAATTCCTTGTTGCCCATGTGGTAGTTATTAGTACCTTGGGTATTAATTATGTGTCCTCAATGTCTATAAATTTTAACATAACTTATAGCTCATAGAAGTGATAAAAGAACTTGACAGGTATTATATGTTCGTTTATGTCAGAGCTTATTTAGGTATGTTGGTTGTTGAACTGCAGTGCTGGTTCATGGAATGTATGATTCTTAGATGTGTTTTGTTGAATAGTAGCTCATTTATTTAGCTTTGTTGGTCCCTCTCTTTTCATAATTTAGATGATTTGTTTAACAATTCCTTTTCCTGGCTACACGAGTAGTATTTGCGCTGGAGACGCAGCAGCTCCGAAGGAGAAGGTTGCAGTCGACCTGCACCTCGTCATCCTTGCGGATAGGGATAGAGCAGACGTTGTACTTGTGCCGCAGCTCCGAAGGAGAAGGTTGCAGTCGACCCGCACCTCGTCATCCTTGCGGGTAGGGATATGTTTCAAACTTAGGCGAGTACTGGACTGCAGCTAAGTCTCCTAGTGAGAGAACTTAGGCGAGTGCTGGACTACAGCTAAGCCCCCGAGTGGGAGGGTTGCTCTCCACTCGGTAGGATTTTTTCAAACTTAGGCGAGTACTGGACTGCAGCTAAATCTCCTAGTGGGAGAACCTAGGCGAGTGCTGGACTGCAGCTAAGCCCCCGAGTGGGAGGGTTGCTCTCCACTTGGTAGGATTTCTTCAAACTTAGGCAAGTACTGGACTGCAGCTAAGTCTCCTAGTGGGAGGACTTAGGCGAGTGCTGGACTGCAGCTAAGCCCCTGAGTGGGAAGGTCGCTCTCCACTCGGTAGGATTTTTTCAAACTTAGGCGAGTGCTGGACTGCAGCTAAGCCTCCTAGTGAGAGAACTTAGGCGAGTGTTGGACTGCAGCTAAGCCCCCGAGTGGGAGGATTGCTCTTCACTCGGTAGGATTTTTTCAAACTTAGGCGAGTACCGGACTGCAGCTAAGCCTCCTAGTGAGAGAACTTAGGTGAGTACTGAACTGCAGCTAAGCCCCCGAGTGGGAGGGCCGCTCTCCACTCGGTAGGATTTTTTCAAACTTAGGCGAGTGCTGGACTGCAGCTAAGCCTCCTAGTGAGAGAACTTAGGCGAGTGCTGGACTGCAGCTAAGCCCTCGAGTGGGAGGGTCGCTCTCCACTCGGTAGGATTTTTTCAAACTTAGGCGAGTACCGGACTGCAGCTAAGCCTCCTAGTGAGAGAACTTAGGCGAGTCCTGGACTGTAGCTAAGCCCCCGAGTGGGAGGATTGCTCTCCACTCGGTAGGATTTTTTCAAACTTAGGCGAGTACCCGACTGCAGCTAGGCCTCCTAGTGAGAGAACTTAGGCGAGTACTGGACTGCAGCTAAGCCCCGAGTGGGAGGGTTGCTCTCCACTCGGTAGGATTTTTTCAAACTTAGGCGAGTACCGGACTGCAGCTAAGCCTCCTAGTGAGAGAACTTAGGCGAATACTGGACTGCAGCTAAGCCCCCGAGTGGGAGGGTTGCTCTCCACTCGGTAGGATTTTCTTTTGAACTTAGGCGAGTACCGGACTGCAGCTAAGCCTCCTAGTGAGGGAACTTAGGCGAGTACTGGACTGTAGCTAAGCCCCCGAGTGGGAGGGTTGCTCTCCACTCGGTAGGATTTTCTTTCGAACTTAGGCAAAACGGATTCGCGACTAAGCCACCCACTGGGGGATTTCAGAAATAAATAAAAACGCAACAATCGAATGATAGGAGCATAAGCTCTTGTTTTTGATAAACAAGTTACAAAGGTGTTTCTTATTACATTTTATTCGAACGAGTGCAGAAGTATAAAAGGGGCGGAGCAGCTCCGCGTTCCAAGCCCGGGGCTCGTCTTTCTGATGCTCAATACTGTAAAGATGGTATTCTCCGTTGTGGAAAACTTTGGTGATGATGAAGGGGCCTTCCCAAGTCGGGGCAAGCTTGTGTGGTTTCTGTTGATCCACTCAAAGAACTAGGTCTCCTTCTTGAAAGGCTCGACCCCTCACATTTCTGGCATGGAATCGACGCAAGCCTTGCTGATAGATGGTCGACCGGATCAAGGCCATCTCTCTTTCCTCCTCCAAGAGATCGATTGAGTCTTGCCGGGCCTGTTCCGCTTCCTCTTCAGAGAAGAGCTCGACTCGGGGTGTGTTGTGGAGCAGGTCACTTGGTAGAACAGCTTCGGCTCCGTAAACCAAGAAGAAAGGGGTTCGTCCGGTCGACCGATTAGGGGTTGTCCTCAAGCCCCACAGAACTGACGGAAGTTCATCAACCCAAGCGCCTGCTGCGTGTTTGAGATCACGCATCAGTCGGGGTTTCAGTCCTTTGAGAATTAGGGCATTGGCTCTTTCTGCTTGTCCATTCGACTGTGGGTGAGCGACCGAAGCGTAGTCGACTCGAGTGCCCTGAGAGGCGCAGAAAGCTCTGAACTCATCAGAATCGAAGTTCGACCCGTTGTCCGTGATGATGCTGTGTGGAACTCCATGTCTGAATGTCAATTCTCTGATAAAACTGACAGCGGTGCTTGCATCAAGGTTCTTGATAGGTTTAGCTTCGATCCATTTGGTAAACTTGTCGACCGCAACGAGCACATGAGTGAAGCCGCTCCTGCCAGTTCTCAGTGGTCCAACCATATCCAGACCCCAAACAACAAAGGGACAGATGAGGGGGATGGTCTTCAGGGCTGACGCCGGCTTGTGAGACATGTCGGAGTAAAACTGGCAGCCTTCACATCTGTCGACTATATCTTTCGCCATTTCATTTGCTCGTGGCCAATAGAATCAAGCTCGGTACGCTTTAGCCACGATGGCCTGAGAGGACGCATGATGACCACAGGTCCCCGAGTGGATGTCATTGAGGATCATTCGACCTTCTTCTGGCGTTATGCACTTCTGACCGACTCCAGTCACACTTTCCCTGAACAGCTGCCCTCTTATCACAGTAAAGGCCTTGGATCGACGGACGATCTGTCGAGCCTCTTCTTCATCCTCCAGGAGTTCTTTCCTGAGGATGTACGCATTGTAGGGAACCATCCAGTCGGGAGTAATGGCCAGAACCTCCATGATCAGGTCGACCACGGCTGGGACCTCGACTTTAGTCGGATCTGTGGCGCTCTTAGGTTGCGGGGGTTCTTCAGTAAAAGGATCTTCCTGAACTGTCGGCGAGTGGATATGCTCCAAAAATACATTGCTGGGAATGGCTTCTCTCTTGGAACCTATCTTTGCTAAATCGTCGGCTGCTTGATTTTTCAGTCGGGGTATGAGGTGGAGTTCTAACACCTCAAACTTCTTCTCGAGCTTTCTCACTGCGTTGCAGTAACCAGTCATGGCTGGGCTTCTAACGTCCCACTCCTTCATCACTTGATTAACGACCAAATCTGAGTCGCCATAGACCATGAGGCGACGGACACCGAGTGAAATGGCCATGCGCAACCCATACAGGAGTGCTTCATACTCTGCCTCGTTGTTGGAGGAATTAAAGTGAATCTGGAGGACATATCTGAGCCTGTCTCCTCGGGGGGATACCAGAACTACTCCAGCGCCAAAACCGTTCAGCATCTTGGATCCGTCAAAGAACATGGTCCAGTGCTCAGAGTGAACTTGAGTTGGCAGTTGCTGTTCGATCCACTCGGCGAGGAAATCTGCTATTGCTTGGGACTTGATAGCTTTCTTTGCCTCAAACTTGATATCCAGGGGAAGGAGTTCGATCGCCCATTTGGCCACTCGACCAGTTGCATCTCTGTTGTGCAGAATCTCTGACAACGGAGCGTCGCTGACGACTTTAACAGAGTGATAGAAATGTGAGTGTGGTAGACTGGATGAGCGCTTCTTCCTATTTGGAGGCGAGTGTGGTAGAAATGTGAGTTGGAGCAGCATTGGGATCTGTCGGGTGAATGTGGATCGACTTTGTTTCACCAGACGACTAGAATGCTGAATCTGTGGCTGGCTTCTTGGCTCGCAGCAAGTCACTCGGATCTGCATTTTTCTAGTATTCTTGCAATTCTACCATGGCCATCTGGGCATCGACGATCTTTGAGCCCTTCTGGAAGAACTCTTCTGCCTTCTTCCGATTACCAGAGATAGTGATCACTCCTATGGGACCAGGCATCTTCAGTTTGAGGTACACGTAACATGGTCAAGCCATAAATCATGCATAAGCTGGCCTGCCCAGAATTGCATGATAAGCACTCTGAAAATCCACAACTTCAAACGTCAACTTTTCTTTGCGGTAATTTTTGGAATCACCGAAAACAACGTCGAGTGCAATCTGACCGAGGGATGCAACCTTCTTGCCTGGAATGACCCCATGGAAACTCATATGGCTTTCACTGAGTCTAGAGATCAGAATGCCCATTCCTTTCAAAGTTTCTGCATATAGTATGTTCAGACCACTGCCACCGTCCATCAGGACCTTTGTTAGTCGAGTGCCTTCGACCACCGGGTCGACCACCAGTGCTTGCCTTCCAGGGGTGGCGATGTGCGCTGGATGATCAGACTGGTCGAATGTAATGGTAGTCTATGACCACTTCAAGTAACTGGGTGTCGCCGGAGCGACCATGTTCACTTCCCTGTTGATAACTTTCAATCGACTTTTCCTCTCAACATCAGCAAAAATCATCAGAGTGGAATTCACGTGGGGATAACCATCATCATCCTCACCCTCATCCTTAGCCTTGTATGCTTCTTTCTCCTTCTCCTTGGGCTCTTTCTCTCGGAACTGCTGGATTAGGAGGCGACACTGCCGAGTGGTGTGCTTCGGGTAAATGAAGTTACCTTCTTCATCTTTCTTGGTGTGGATATGGCATGGCAGATCCAACACGTCATTTCCATCTTGATCTTTTACTTTCTTGGGGTTCCATGTCCCTTTGGGCTTCCCCTTGAACTTCCCTTGAACCACAGCCAAGGCTTCACCCGGAGCAGCTGGCTCGACCTTGCGCTTCTGTTTCTGACTGGGGTTTCCTCCTCCGGCTTCGTGGGCGACTGCTTTGTGCTTGCCGCTCCGGAGTCGCTCTTCTTCTTCACCATTGGCATACTTGGTGGAGATTTCCATCATCCGAGCCAGAGTCATATTTCTTGTCCGGCCGAATTTCATATTCAACTCCCTATACCTGACGCCTTCCTTAAAGGCACAAATTGCCTGATGATCTGACACATCTTCTACTGTGTGGTGCAGGGTGATCCATCTCTGGATATAATCCATCAAAGTTTCATTCGGTTTCTGAACACAACACTTCAACTCTGTCAAACCTGCCGGCCGTTTGCACGCGCCCTCGAATGTTCTGGCAAACACTCGAGCGAGATCTTCCCAAGTATAGATGCTGCCAGGTGCTAACTGATTCAGCCACGCTCTAGCCGAGCCCTCTAACATCAGAGGAAGGTGTTTCATGGCCACTTCATCATTGCCGCCACCAATCTGGACAGCCACTCGGTAGTCTTCAAGCCAAGTGTCAGGCTTGGACTCCCCGGTGAACTTACTAACTCCAGATGCCAACATGAAGTTGGGGGGAATCATCGCAGCTCTGATAGCTCTGCTGAAGCACTCTGGACCAGAGACATGCACCCTGTTGCTGGTTTGTGGACCTCCATCATGGCCCTCTCGGTGAGCTCTGTTTCTGTCGACCAAGCCCTGCACAAGGATAGATCTCACATCAAAACCTGGCTCCCTGGGGTCGACTGGAATACCTCGCCCAACACTGTGAGGGTGTCTGTCTTCATGCTGCTGAGGCGCGTATGACCCGCTCCTCGGGGGAGGCGTGGGCACTCGACGGCGATCATCACAATCGACTCGACGGTCATACTGCTCTCGGTTTCTGTACTGATCTCGTCGATCCCCACATCCCTCACGCCTCGGAGGCGATCTTGGGCTATGGGCCGACAGAACTGTGTCTGCCATCACGGATCTGCCGTGGATCCTATCCTGCGACTGAGATACAACTGTATTCTGCTCTCCCGCCGCCCGGAGCAAGGCTCGGATCTGCACCAAACCTCGACCAGCTTCTGACTGGGAGGGTTGGATCGACTCCGCTATCCGGGCAGCAGCAGCTAGATTCTGGATCGGGGTTCGGTATACCCGAGTCAGAGGAGGAAAAAGCTGGTGTCGACTGGATTCGGGAGCGCGCTGTCGAGCGCGATCGTCGAATGCGCGCTGGAGGTTCTCCAGCCGAGTGCGCTCAGCCAGGTTGGCCAAGCACGCCTGCTCCAAGGCCTGGGCCTCGGGGGTTTCTCCAACTATAGGAGTGTGTAGGGCATCCATGTTCCGGCGATGAAGTTCTTCCCTCTGCTGCGAGGAGAGAGGTTCGGCGCGGTACTCCTCGTGAACGCGCGACGGATCGCCGTTCCCGTCACCTCCGTGTTCACGATTGAAGCCAGGAGGACTGCGTGGTCCATTGACCATCAGGACTTCTGCCGCCGAGTCACTGCTGCCGCACTCGGATGAGGTCTCTACAGAGCCAGTCGACAGATCGAATAGGCCGTAGAGGGATTCGTCGGGCTCGATCGCCACGACTTGAGGGGTGGCCCATTGGCGGGCCACCGCATGCTTCACCCACCGCTGAAGCCTCGGCTGACCGGTGCGCTTGCTCCGGCGGGTCGCAGGAAGGGGGAAAGCTGCCGGAGTCAACTGGTACTGGGTCGACGGTTGCCACAGGAGGACGCCGCGGACGCACGCGCGAAAGTGCACCGAGTGGTGCCTCCTGGAGCCAAGCGGAGTCGTCGGCGAAAAACACGAGTGCGCCGAGACGGATCTCATGGCCCTCAGCCAAACTTCCACCTGGAACCATGATGAAGGGGATCAGAAAAATTGCAACTTCTCCAACAAGTCGCTAAGACACCTGCCCCAAGGTGGGCGCCAACTGTCATGGATCTAAGACTGACAGTAGAATGGGGGTAAGTATGAGGAGGCAAGATCCTATCTATGGAGTAGTTGTACACCCGAGTTTTACGAGTTCATGCCCTTCTTGGAGGAAGTAAAAGCCCTATGTCTCGGTGCCCTGAGGCGGTCGACTGGATTATATGTATGTGTGTGAGTTTACAAAAGTGCGAACCCTTGTCCCAGAGGAGGGGGGTGGCTTATATAGAGTGCGCCAGGACCCCAGCTCCCCTCCATTACACAGGGTTCAATGCTCATAAAGGAGGAGCGTTACTGGTAACGTCTGCAGTAAAGTGTTATAAATGCCCATAAAGCTATGGTTTAAGTCTTGACTGTTGCAGAGTGGAGAGTTTCTCATCTTCTGGTGGTCGAGTGTCTTCAAGGTAGTCGAGTGAGCACATCTTCATGGTCGAGTGGATGATGGTTTCTCTTCGACTGCTTCTGATTCTCTGTAGAGATGTCCTTGGGGAAGGTATGTCGGACAGGTCCATGACCCTACCCTAGGTACATAGCTTCATCAATACGTGTGTTGAACATGGAGGCGCCGTTGTTCGGCGCTTAGATCGGAATCAACCGCGATCTGAATCGCTGCGTGTACGACTCCACCAACCACGTTCTTGTAACGCTTCCGCTTGGCCATCTTCAAGGGTATGAAGATGCACTCCCTCTCTCTCGTTGCTAGTATCTCCTAGATTGATATTGGTGACACGTAGGAAATTTTTTGAATTATTGTTACGTTCCCCAACAATGGCATCATGAGCTAGGTCTATGCGTAGATTCTATGCACGAGTAGAACACAAAGAAGTTGTGGGCGATGATTTGTTCAATTTGCTTACCGTTACTAGTCTTATCTTGATCCGGCGACATTGTGGGATGAAGCGGCCTGGACTGACCTTACACGTACGCTTACGTGAGACTGGTTCCACCGACTGACATGCACTTGATGCATAAGGTGGCTGGCGGGTGTCTGTCTCTCCCACTTTAGTTGGATCGGATTTGATGAAAAGGGTCCTTATGAAGGGTAAATAGCAATTGGCATATCACTATTGTGGTTTTGCGTAGGTAAGAAACGTTCTTGCTAGAAACCCATAGCAGCCATGTAAAACATGCAACAACAATTAGAGGACGTATAACTTGTTTTTGCAGGGTATGCTATGTGATGTGATATGGCCAAAAGGATGTGATGAATGATATATGTGATGTATGAGATTGATCATGTTCTTGTAATAGGAATCACGACTTGCATGTCGATGAGTATGACAACCGGCAGGAGCCATAGGAGTTGTCTTAATTTATTTATGACCTGCGTGTCAATGAAAACGCCATGTAATTGCTTTACTTTATTGCTAACCGTTAGCCATAGTAGTAGAAGCTATAGTTGGCGAGGCAACTTCATGAAGACACGATGATGGAGATCGTGGTGTCATGCCGGTAACGATGGTGTTCATGCGGCACCTCGAAGATGGAGATCAAAGGCACAAGATGATATTGGCCATATCATGTCACTTTATGATTTGCATGTGATGTTTGTCATGTTTACCTCTTATTTTCTTAGAACGGCGGTAGCGTAAAGAAGATGATCCCTCACTAAAATTTCAAGAACGTGTTCCCCCTAACTGTGCACTGTTGCGAAGGTTCGTTGTTTTGAAGCACCACGTGATGATCGGGTGTGATAGATTCTAACGTTCGAATACAACGGGTGTAAGCCAGATTTACACATGCAAAACACTTAGGTTGACTTGGCGAGCCTAGCATGTACATACATGGCCTCAGAACACGAGAGACCGAAAGGTCGAACATGAGTCGTATAGTAGATACAATCAACATGGAGATGTTCACCGTTGATGACTAGTCCGTCTCACGTGATGATCGGACACGGCCTAGTCGATTCGGATCATGTATCCCTTAGATGACTAGAGGGATGTCTATCTGAGTGGGAGTTCATTGAATAATTTGATTAGATGAACTTAATTATCATGAACATAGTCTAAATTGTCATTGCAAATTATGTTGTGGATTAATAGCTCGCGCTTTAGCTCTTTGTTTTAATAACTTCCTAGAGAAAGACTAAGTTGAAAGATATTGTAAGCAATTGTGCGGACTAGGGCCGTAGTCTGAGGATTGTGCTCACTGCTACACAGAAGGCTTCTGTCCTTGATGCACCGCTCGGTGTGCCAACCCCTCTGGCGTTGTCTATGGATGTTGTGAACATCTGGTAGACACGTTCTGATGACTACCTGATAGTTTAGTGCGCCATGCTTTACGGCTTAAAGTTGGGGCTCCAAAAGTGTTTTGAACGCCATAGAACATATGAGATGTTCGAAGAGCTGAGATTGGTATTTCAGGCTCATGCCCGTGTTGAGAGGTTGAGACCTCTGACAAGACCTTTGCCTACAAGATGGAGGAGAATAGCTCAGCCAATGAGCATGTGCTCAGAATGTCTGGGTACTTCAATCACTTGAATCAAGTGGGAGTTAATCTTCCAGGTAAGAGAGTGATTGAAAAAAGTTCTCCAGTCGCTATCAACAAGCTACTAGAGTTTCGTGATGAACTATAACATGAAAGGGAAGATAATCCCAGAGCTGTTTGTCGTGCTTAAGGCCGTAAAGGTAGAAATCAAGAGGGAGCATCAAGTGTTGATGGTTAACAAGAGCACTGGTTTCAAAGAAGGGAAAGAAGGGAAACTTCTTGAATGGCAATCTAGTTGCCGCTCCAGTGAAGAAACCCTAGAACCCAAACCCGAGGCAAAGTGCTTCTATTAGGGGAACGGTCACTGGTAGCGGAACTACCTCAAATACTTGGTAGATAAGAAGGCTGTCAACTTCAACAAAAGTATATTTGATATATGTGTGTTCTTGATGTGTACCTTACTAGTACTCCTAGTAGCACCTGGGTATTAGATACTTGTTCAGTTGCTAATATTGGTAACTCGAAACAAAAGCTACGGAATTAACGGAGACTAGCTAAGGGCGAGGTGACGATGTGTGTTGGAAGTATTACCAAGGTTGATGTGATCAACATCGCACGCTCCCTCTACCTTCGGGATTATTGTTGAACCTAGATAAATGTTGTTTGCATTGGTGTCTGCGTTGAGCATGAACATGATTAGATCATGTTTGTTGCAATACGATTATTCATTTAAGTCAGAGAATAATGGTTATTCTGTTTACATGAATAATACCTTCTATGGTCATGCACCCAATGTGAATGGTTTATTGAATCCCGGTCGTAGTTATACACATGTTCATAACATTGATGCCAAAAAATGTAGAGTTGATAATGATAGTACCACTTTCATGTGGCACTGCTGCTTAGGTCATATTGGTGTAAAGCGTGTGAAAGAACCTCCATGCTAATGGACTTTTGAAGTCACTTGATTTTGAATGACTTGACACATGTGAACCATGCCTCTTTGGCAAGATGACTAAAACCCCGTTCTTTGGAACAATGGAATGGGCAAGTGACTTGTTGGAAATCATACATGCTAATGTGTGCGGTCCGATGAGTGTTGACGCGCGCGGTGGATATCATTATTTTCTCACCTTCACTGGTGAATTGAATAGATATGGGTATATTTACTTAATGAAGCATAAGTCTGAAATGTTTGAAAAGTTCAAGCAATTTCAGAGTGAAGTTGAGAATTATCGTAACAAGAAGATCAAGTTCCTTCGATCCGATCAAAGGGAAAGTATCTGAGTTATGAGTTTGGCAATCACTAAAGACAAGGTGGAATCGTTTCACAATTGACGCCGTCTGGAACACCATAGCATGATGGTGTGTCCGAACGTCGTAATCGAACCTTATTAGATATGGTGTATGATGTCTCTTACCAATCTACTGCTATTTTTGGGGTTATGCATTAAAGACAATTACATTCACTTTAAATAGGATACCATCTAAGTCCATGAAGATGGCACCGTATGAACTATGGTTTGGAAAGAAGCCAAAGTTGTTGTTTCTTAAGGTTTGGGGCTACGATGCTTATGTCGATAGGCTTTGGTCGGAAAAGCTAGAAACCAGAGCGGAAAACTGTGTCTTCATAGAATACCCAAACAAGAAGATTGGGTATACCTTCTATCTCATATCTGAGGGCAAAGTGTTTGTCACTAAGAACATGTCCTTTCTCGAGAAAGCGTTTCTCTCGAAAGCATTGAGTGGGAGGAAGATAGAACTTGATTAGGTTGTTGAACCTTCACTTCAACCAGAGAGTAGCGCATCACAGAAAGATGTTTCTGTGGCACTTACGTCAGTTGAGGAGAAAGCTAATGATGATGATCATGAAGCTTCAGATCAAATTACTATCAAACATCGTAGGTCGACAAGCGTGTGTACAACTTTTGAGTGGTAACCCTGTCTTAAAGGTCATGTTGTTGGACAAACGATGAACCTATGAGCTATGAAGAAGCGATGGTGGGCCCGGGTTCCAACAAATGGCTGCAAGCCATGAAATCCGAGATAGGATCCATGTATGAGAACAAAGTATGGACTTTGGTGGACTTTCCCAATGATCGGCAAGCCATTGAGAATAAATGGATCTTTAATAAGAAGACAGGCGCTGATGGTAATGTGACCATTTATGAAGCTCGACTTGTCTCAAGGAAGTTTCCGACAAGTTCAAGGAGTTATCTGTGATGAGACTTTTCTCAATCATAGCGATGCTAAAGTCTGTTAAAATTGTGTTAGGAGTTGCTACATTTTTCATTTACGAAATCTGGCAAATGGATGTCGAAACAAGGTTTCCTTGACGGTCTCCGTGAGGAAAGGCTGTATGTGATACAACCAGAAGTTTTTGTCGATCCTAAGGTTGCTAAAAGGTATGCAAACTCCAGCGATCCTTCTATGGATTGGAGCAAGCATCTCGGAGTTGGAACATACACTTTGATGAGGCGATCAAAGCATTTGGGTTTATACAAAGTTTGCAAGAAACTTTTATTTGCAAGAAAGTGAGTGGGAGCACTACAACAATTCGGATAGGTATATATGGATGACATATTGTTGATCGGAAATGATGTAGAATTTCTAGAAAGCATAAAGGGTTGTTTGAATGGAGTTTTTCAAAGGAAGACCTATGTAAAACTGCTTACATGTTGGGTATCAAGATCTATAGAGATAGATCAAGACGCCTGATAAGACTTTCACAGAGCACATACCTTGACATGATCTTGAAGGATTTCAAGATGGATCAGTCAAAGATGGAGTTCTTGCCTAAGTTGTGAGGTGTGAAGTTAAGACTTGAAGCTCGACCACGATAGAAGAAAGAGAAAGGACGAAAGTCGTCCCCTATGCCTTTGCCATAGGCTCTATACGATATGCCATGCTGTGTACCGCGATGTGCCTTGCCATGTGTCTGGCAAGGGGGTACAAGAGTGATCCAGGAGTGGATCATTGGACATCGGTCAAAATTGTCCTTAGAAATAAGGAAATGTTTCTCGGTTATGGAGGTGATAAAGAGTTCGGCGTAAAGGGTTACTTCGATGCAAGCTTTAACACCTATCCGGATGACTCTGAGTAGCAAACCGGATACGTATAGTGGAGCAACCATTTGGAATAGCTCCAAGTGGAGCATAGTAGCAACTTCTACAATATGAAATCAAAATTTGCGAAGAACACACAGATCTGAATGTTGCAGACCCGTTGACTAACACCTCTCTCGTAAGCATAACATGATCAAAACCTAGAACTCATTGACTGTTAATCACATGGTGATGTGAACTAGATTATTGACTCTAGTAAACTCTTGGGTGTTAGTCACATGGCGATGTGAACTATGAGTGTTAATCACATAACGATGTGAACTAGATTATTGACTCTAGTGCAAGTGGGAGACTGTTGGAAATATGCCCTAGAGGCAATAATAAAATGGTTATTATTATATTTCCTTGTTCATGATAATTGTCTATTATTCATGCTATAATTGTATTAACCGGAAACCGTAATACATGTGTGAATACATAGATCGTAATATGTCCCTAGTAAGCCTCTAGTTGAGTAGCTCGTTGATCAATAGATGGTCATGGTTTCCTGACCATAGACATTGGATGTCATTGATAACGGGATCACATCATTAGGAGAATGATGTGATGGACA
Organism: Triticum urartu; assembly: GCF_003073215.2. Taxonomy (NCBI): domain Eukaryota; kingdom Viridiplantae; phylum Streptophyta; class Magnoliopsida; order Poales; family Poaceae; genus Triticum; species Triticum urartu. The sequence goes on along the minus strand of NC_053024.1, from coordinate 552,353,001 downwards.
AGACCCAATCTTAAGCATAGCACAAGATCGTGTAGTTCATTTGCTAAAACTTTTCTAATGTCAGGTATCATTTCCTTAGACCATGAGATTGTGCAACTCCCGAATACCGTAGGAATGCTTTGGGTGTACCAAACATCACAACGTAACTGGGTGGCTATAGAGGTGCACTACAGGTATCTCCGAAAGTGTCTGTTGGGTTGACACGAATCGAGACTGGGATTTGTCATTCCATATGACGGAGAGGTATCTCTGGGCCCACTCGGTAATGCATCATCATAATGAGCTCAATGTGACTAATGAGCTCAATGGAACAAGTAAAGAGACTTTCCGGTAACGAGATTGAACGAGGTATGGGGATACCAGCGATCGAATCTTGGGCAAGTAACATACCGATAGGCAAATTGAATTGCATACGGGATTGATTGAATCCTTGACATCGTGGTTCATCCGATGAGATCATCGTGGAACATGTAGGACCCAACATGGGTATCCAGATCCTGCTGTTGGTTATTGGCCGGAGAGATGTCTCGGTCATGTCTACATGGTTCCCGAACCCATAGGGTCTACACACTTAAGGTTCGGTGATGCTAGAGTTGTTATGGGAAATAGTATGTGGTTACCGAAGGTTTTTCGGAGTCCCGGATGAGATCCTGGACGCCACGAGGAGTTCCAGAATGGTCCGTAGGTGAAGATTTATATATGGGAAGTCCTCATACGGTCACCGGAAGTGTTCGGGGGTTTGCCGGTATTGTACCGGGACCATTGAAAGGGTTCCGAGGGTCCTCCGGGAGGGTTCACCTGCCCCAGAGGGCCCTATGGGCTGTATGTGGAGGGGAACTAGCCCCTAAGTGGGCTGGGCGCCATCCCCTAGGGCCCATGCGCCTAGGGTTAAGGGGAAACCCTAAAGGGGACGCCTCCCTTGGCTTGGAGGGCAAGTTTCCCCTCCCTAGCCGCCGCCCCTCCCCTAGATGGGATATGAGGGGGCCGGCCCCCCTCTCCCTTGCCCCTATATGTAGTGAAGGGGTGGGAGGGCAGCCGCACCTTTCCCTGGCGCAGCCCCTCCCCCTCTCACACACCTCCTCCTCCTCCATAGCGCTTGGCGAAGCCCTGCCGGAGAACCACGAGCTCCATCACCACCACGCCGTCATGCTGTAGGAGTTCTCCCTCAACTTCTCCTCTCCCCTTGTTGGATCAAGAACCCGGGCTGTACGTGTGTTGAACGCGGATGTGACGCCCCGAGACCGATGCGCCAGGTGTCTGCCAGTTATTCGCCATCGTTGCCATGTCATTTGCTTGCGTGTTGCATCTTGTAATGTCATCATCCGCATTGCATCTGCATGTTTTCAAAACTTGCATTCGTCCGGGTTCCCCAGTTCTGTCCGTTTTCCCTTCTGAGCCCAGACACACTTGCACGCGCCCGCGGCACGTCCGAAATATTATTTTGTAAGTGGCCAAAAAATGTTCTCGGAATGGGTTGAAAGTTGGCATGCGGTGTTGTTATGTTGTAGGTAGGCCGCCTGCCAAGTTTCATCACATTCGGAGTTTGTTTGATGCCCCAACGGATAACTATAGCGACATTATAGTCGGTCAAAACGTCAGACGTTTTTGGTCTCCGGAAACAGTTGCCGGGCTGCAATCCTCTCCTCTCATCTCAGCCCACTACCACTCACCGCCAGGCCCTAACTAACCTCTCTCATCAGCCCGCGACCCTCCTCGCGCGCGCGTCCGAAAGCTGTCCCGGACCCGACCCGGGCAGTCATCACCGTTGGATCCGGATCATCCCCTAACGTCTACAAAACATCTCCGTTTTGTTAATTGGGACTTCTTAGCCTATTTATTCGCGACCGTCCGATTACGATCGGAGGGACGAGGTAGCCCCTAAGCCTAGTCCACCTACTATATATATTCACCGGACCAAACTTTAGCCCAACCCTAAAATCTAGGAAGTTTGTCCCTGCCGCCGCCGCACTCATCTCCCACCTCGGGATCATCCTCGATCCAAAATGCCACCAGCGAGTCACTCCTCTCGATCCACCTACCACAGCGCCTGCAGCCTCTGTCCGGCCAGCCACGCCGCCGGCGGACCCAACAGAGGAGCCTCACCCCTGCTCCTTCATTCCTCCTCTGATCCTCTCTCTTACTGCTCATCTCTCCCCCCTGTTTCTACCTCTACAGGAACGCCCGCGCTAGCCGCTCGCGAAGGCCACGACCAGACCCGACGCTTCCCGCGCCTGTCAGACCCCCCTCTGCCGTGCCGTACTCCTTCCCCGAGCTCCTTCTCGTCGGCCCAGCAGCACCGAGCCACCGGCGAGCAGCAGCGGCTCCTTCCTCCCTGACCGCGGCCATACCGCGACCCTTGTCGGCGAACCCAGCAGCAATGTCGTCCTTCCACCCCTGCATCCTCCCGTGCTTCCCCGCACCACCGAAGCCACCAGGACCCCGCCGCCCTGCCAAGTACTTCACCGGAGCACTGTCGTGTCCGCGTGTTCCTCTACTTCATCGCCGCCATGGGTCACGAGCGCCTCGAACCCCCCCCCCTGCAATGTCGCCTCGCCAGCCCATATCGACTGCCCGGATCCGTGTCTCCGCTGTCTTGCCCGTTCTGGCCGGATCCCGCCGGCTGGGCCCTGTCCCCGGCCACCGGTGTCCTCGCCGGACCACCGCCACCGTCGTGCCTGTTCCCGCCTCTGCTTCGAATGGGAGGAGCTCACCCGTCACCGTTAACCGCGTCCGGCCGCGTGGGCCGCGTCCTCGCGGTCCAGTTCCGCCAGCGCAAGACGACCCGTTGCACTGACTGGGCCGAAGCCCATGGTGAGACCCCCCTTCAGATCTCTGTGCGGTTGGTCCAACAGTTGCAGCCCGTGTCACATTTTTTTAGTTCTGCGTTTTAGCTATTTTTCCAGGAGTTTGCTGTTTTGCAGAAAACCCCCCAAGCAACATGCATTTAATAACTCATAAATGGTGCATCGGATTAAAATGATTTATATATGAAACATGACTAGAATTTCTTCTAGTTTAATAATATGGCACTTTCATCCATGTTTAAAATGTTTAAACTTGTTGTTTGTTTAATTTTGCATAAATGCCATGTTAAAATGATTTATTTCATAACTAAATAACCGTAGCTCCAAACCTAACAAACTTTATATGTAAATGGGGTAGAAAAATGCCTAGTTTAACATGGTACACTCATCTTGCATGTTTAACAACTCTAAAATATGGTTTAGGGCAGAACAGTACCAAACCTAATTAATGCACATGAGGATTTTCCGAAATTGTTTTTTGTTGTTTCCGGTCTCATTTAAACTTGACTAGATAGGTAGCTTTCTTTGCTTCACCCTCTTGCCATGATTAACAACATTTAATATTGTTGGGTACATAAACAAGAGAGAATTAAATAAGTCATGTGGTGTTTTCTTCAATATGCAACTCCGTTGCATAATGAGCTCCACTTAATTTGTAGGATTGTTTGTGCACTTTGCCATGCCATGCTTCATTAAACCAGACATGCATCATACTTGTTGTGCATCATGCCATGTTGTTGTAGTGGTTGTTTACTATGTTGTTTGCTTTCTTTCTGGTGTACTTCTTCTCGGTAATCCGGTAACGTCGTGTTTGTGAGGACTTGTTCGACTACGTCCGTTTGTCTTCTTCATGGACTGGTTCTTCTTCCTTGCGGGATTTCAGGCAAGATGACCATACCCTCGAAATCACTTCTATCTTTGCTTGCTAATTGCTTGCTCTTTTGCTATGCCTATGCTGCGATACCTACCACTTGCTTATCATGCCTCCCTTTTTGCCATGAGCCTCTAACCAACCTTGTCCTAGAAAACTTTGTTTGGCTATATTACCGCTTTGCTCAGCCCCTCTTATAGCGTTGTTAGTTGCAGGTGAAGATTGGAGTTTGTTCCTTGTTGGAACATGGATATTTTGTTGGGATATCACAATATCTCTTATTTATATTAATGCATCTATATACTTGGTAAAGGGTGGAAGGCTCGGCCTTATGCCTGGTGTTTTGTTCCACTCTTGCCGCCCTAGTTTCCGTCATATCGGTGATATGTTCCCGGATTTTGCGTTCCTTACATGGTTGGGTTATAATGGGAACCCCTTGATAGTTCACTTTGAATAAAACTCCTCCAGCAAGGCCCAACCTTGGTTTACCATTCGCCACCTAGCCTTCTTCCCTTGGGAGTCACGCATCCCGAGGGTCATCTTTATTTTAACCCCCGGGCCAGTGCTTGTCTAAGTGTTGGTCCAAACTAGAGCCCCTTGCAGCGCCACCTCGGGGAAACTCGAGGGCTGGGTTTAGTTGTACGGATTGCTTATCCGGTGTTGCCCTGAGAACGAGATATGTGCAGCTCCTATCGGGATGTCGGCGCATTGGGCGGTCTTGCTGGACTTGTTTTACCATTGTCGAGGATGTCTTGTAACCGGGATGCCGAGTCTGATCGGGTTGTCTTGGGAGAAGGAATATCCTTCGTTGACCATGAGAGCTTGTGATGGGCTAAGTTGGGACACCCCTGCAGGGATTTGAACTTTCGAAAGCCGTGCCCGCGGTTATGGGCAGATGGGAATTTGTTAATCTCCGGTTGTAGAAAACCTGAAGTTGATCTTAATTAAAATACATCAACTGCGTGTGTTACCGTGATGGTCTCTTCTCGGCGGAGTCCGGGAAGTGAACACGGTGTTGGAGTAATGCTTGACGTAGGTTGTTCTAGGATCACTTCTTGATCATAGTTGTTCGACCGTGCTTTTGCCTTCTCTTCTCGCTCTCTTTTGCGAATATGTTAGCCACCATATATGCTAGTCGCTTGCTGCAGATCCACATCATACCTTTACCTTACCCATAAGCTTAAATAGTCTTAATCACGAGGGTGTGAGATTGCTGAGTCCCCCGTGACTCACAGATACTTCCAAAACCAGTTTGCAGGTGCCGATGATACCGTGCAGGTGACGCAACTGAGCTCAAGGAGGAGCTCGATGAGATCGTGTTCTTTATGTTGTTCCGTTTTCTAGTTGATCAGTAGTGGAGCCCAGTTGGGACAATCGGGGATCTGTGTGACATTTGGGGTAGTCTTCTTTTATTTTGGTTTCGTAATCGGACCTTGATTGTATCTGGATGATGTAATGCTTTATTCATGTATTGTGTGAAGTGCCAATTGTAAGCCAACTATGTATCTCTTTCCCTTATGTATTACATGGTTTGTGTGAAGATTACCTCACTTGCGACATTGCTTTCAATGCGGCTAAGCCTCTAAGTCGTGCTTCGACACGTGGGAGATATAGCCGCATCGAGGGCGTTTCAAGTTGGTAATCAGAGCCTTCCCCGACTTTAGGAGCCCCCTGCTTGATCGAATCGCTGGCGTTGTTGAGTCTAGAAAAATGTTTTGAGTCATTTAGGAATTATATATATCGGAGAGTAGGAATTCTTTTTACTCCTCAGTCCCTTCATCGCTCTGGTGAGGCATCCTGACGTAGAGTTTTGACTCTTCTCTTCTCTCAAATTACACTAAAATTTCTTTTAGGATCACGCGGGTATCTTGGAATCGTTCCGATGGTTTTGTGACGATAACATTGTTCTTGGTGCCTCCTGACATTTAGGGGTTATGGCAATGTCCCGGGGAGTTGAGCTCCGAGGTGTTGTCGTCACAATTTTATCGTTGCAGTTCTGGAATACGTGAGTTTCGCCGACATCAAAAATCTCTTTTATGCAGTTGTTGGTGAGATAACCTCGACGCCACCCAGTACTGGGGCGGGAGTTCGGGAGTATTGCCATAACTCCTATAGCGGGTGCTTTTCGAAGGTTGAGGTAAACGATTTTCGAGGGTTTCTTGGTTATGTGTTGAAGGATGGATACAACTGGATGTAGGATTTGTTAGTTTTGGGTGAGATATTATGCTTCCCCTGTATCCCCAACACCTGATTGCATAACCGGAAAGTTTCGGGAGTTTATAAGTGGGAATTCAAGTAGCTCTTAGGATATCTTTCTGACAGATGTATGATATGAAATTGGGGTTCGACGTCTAGTGGTCCGCCTATTCACGGTTGGTTTTACAGTGGTCTTGTTGTGTCTTAAAGAGTCCTTGGCTATGCCGACTCGGGGACGCTTCTTATGTCATGTGCACTGCCTTGTACATGATGGTGCTGTACGATCGAGCTTGTGTAGGCCCCACCACTAAAACTTCGGACGAAATCTCTATCATATGTTTGTTCCGGCTTATTCTGCAAGCCAATCCTTGTTTTGTTTTGAGTTGTGGTATTTGAGTTGCTTCGAAGTCAAATGTTAATTCCATACCTTCTCTAAACGGTGTTCTCATACTCCGATGTGAACACTAATCCTTCATGATAATCGAGATTGCCATGTCAATCCTTTTTCAACCGGCGTGTCTCTCTTCAAGTGGATCCGATCATTTCAACATTTGCAAGATCCAATCTCAGTTTTTCATCAACGTTGTTCGTTTCATTCGTCTTCAAGTTGACTTTGTTTTCCCTCCCTCCCACCCTTTTTCTTCAAGGACTCATATATCTTAATAAAGTATCCATTTTATTCATGTGAAGACTCTTCATTCTTGTCTTTGAATGTTCTTATCCAGTGATGCTCATGAAGATTCTAACGGACCTTCTAGTTCATCATTCTCCATTCTTTTCTTCTCCGGTGGTTTCAATTCAAGCGTTATTGATCATATATTTTTCCTTGTTTCAATGTCTTCTCATACCGGTGCACCTCATAATCATCCATTTCTCGCTATTCTATTGTTCCGATGCCTTAAAGATATCTCAGAAGACTCGTCTTGTCATTCAAGATCCATTCAAGTTCTTTTCGAGGTTGTTATCTCATTCAAGCCACTTAATTCAACCGGTAAGCCACTTAATTCAACCGGTATAATCTCTCTTCAAGATCATTACAACGGTGTTTCCTTGAGTGGGCCCTAACCCACAGGTCTTTTCCCAGGATCTTACCTGACTCTTCTAATTCTACCGGAGTTATTCTCAAATTCATTTCAAAAGTTTGACGTAAGAATGATTCATCACCAGTCACATGTATTTCTCCAAGATCTTTTAAATTCTTTTCATCGTTGGCTCTACCTCTTCGCTTTTGATTCTTCCGGAGTGTCTAAACAATTCATGGTGGTGTTTCTCGTCGTCTTTCTAGGATTTTGAAGACCGAAGAAGAGTTTTTCCTCCATATCTTGCTCCATCCTCTTCAAGATTCATGGTGCTATCTTGTTGCCATCCTCTCATATTTGTTTCGATTGTGAGAATCCTATTCACCCATCAGGAGCTATTCAAGATTCTTTTCAGTTTGATTCTCCGAAGGACATCATTTCGGGATTATTCATTCTCAGCTTTCAGCTCTCGTTATCTAAATCTTACCGGTGCATCATTCAAGCCTTCTATAATCAGCTCGTGATCTTGGCATTCACTTGTATCTAAACTCTCTAATGTATGTTTGTTCATTTGCTAATTCTTACCGGTGATTCATCCTTTTATTTCATCCGTTGTTCAATTCTTACAGCGGCTCTTCCAGGATTCTCTTCCGCTGTTATCATATCAATTCATTCATTGTTCCAATCATACCGGCGGTTCGTTGAAGACCTTCTCAAGTTTGCGCTATATCTCTTTTAATCCTTTCTACGAGAATAAGTAGTATGCCAAATCCATTGTTTGTCATCAATCTAAATTGGTGAAGGATAAGCACAATGTAACTCTTACTCTTGTTTCATCCAAATGATTCAATTCCTTATTCGGGAGGTTCATCAAAAATTCTCAGTTTCTATTGCTTTATCTTTTCTCCCGATATTCCAAGTTTCCACTTTATCTCGTCGCAAAGCTTCATCTAATCATTGCAAGGATGCAATCTTATTCTTTTCATCCTTCTTTTCGTTTGATCATCCTTTTGTTACCGGAGTTCTTCATGGATGTTCTACATGACGTCTCATCAAAGATTTAATTCCTTCTCGAAGTGTTCATTGAGATTCTTGTCAGAGGAGCTCAAGTTTTCTTCATCTTGTAGTCCGGAGTGCAATTCTTTCTTCAGTATCATTGGAGGTGGTATTATGTCATTCTTGATCATTTGAGTTCATGTTTCGTGATTAACATGTTGTTAAGTATGAGATATTTTAAATCCATCAATCTCATCATTTGAGTTATCTTGGGTAATATTTTCACCTAAAGCCTTCCCTAACGATTGTTGCTATTATGGTGCTTATAAATGACTCAAGTTCTTTTATCCGCCCGGTGAAATAAGTTCTCGTCTCCTTGTTGATATCAATCCAATCTATCGTTTCCGTCAGTGGAAGAATTTCAACTCAGTTTTGAGAGGTTTTCCATAAGCCCACAACAAGCTTACTCTTTTCGTTGTGGGTTTTCAAACAACTCCGTTCGACCATTATCCTAAGGATGCCTTTTCAAGCTCAATTGTGGCACAACTTGGCATTTTCTTCCCCATTCTTTTATTTCAATTATTTATCGTCTATTCTTTTGTTCCGGAGGCATGGTGATGTTTCTCTCTTCAATCCATCATCTTGTTTGTCAAGATCATGTTCTTTTTATGCCTATCCATTTAACCGGAGTGTGGTGCCATTCTGCTCAAGTTCTTTTCGCCTTATCAAGCCTTGCATCTCTTTTCAACCGGAGTGATGTCTGAGATTTTTCTTACCCCTTGTTCCCTTCATTCAATAGTTCCGGAGGCAGTGTGTTGTGATTTCATCAAGTATATTCTCATCTTACCAAGTTCTTATTCAATTCCTTTTCTTTTCAATTGGAGTGCTGCCCGAAGTTGTTCTTCCTTGTTCCTCTTTTCTAACGGAGTGTTTTCAACTTCGTTCATCTCCATTACATTCTTTCTTTCAATTTGTTCAACTTCTCAAGGTTCTTTGGGTTCACTCGTTTGTCAAAGAAGCAACTTAGTTTTACCTCTGCTCTTTCTCTTCCGTTTTCCCTCCGGTGCCATTCTAGATCTCGGGACGAGATCCTCTCGTAGTGGTGGAGTGTTGTGACTCCCCGAGACCGATGCGCCAGGTGTCTGCCAGTTATTCGCCATCGTTGCCATGTCATTTGCTTGCGTGGTGCATCTTGTCATGTCATCATCCGCATTGCATCTGCATGTTTTCAAAACTTGCATTCGTCCGGGTTCCCCCAGTTCCGTTCGTTTTCCGTTCTGAGCCCAGACACACTTGCACGCGCCCGCGGCACGTCCGAAATATTATTTTATAAGTGGCCGAAAAATGTTCTCGGAATGGGTTGAAAGTTGGCATGTAGTGTTGTTATGTTGTAGGTAGGCCGCCTGCCAAGTTTCATCGCATTCGGAGTTTGTTTGATGCCCCAACGGATAACTATAGCGACATTATAGTCGGTCAAAACGTCGGACGTTTTTCGTCTCTGGAAACACTTGCCGGGCTGCACTCCTCTCCTCTCATCTCAGCCCACTACCACTCACCGCCAGGCCCTACCTAACCTCTCTCGTCAGCCCGCGACCCTCCTCGCGCGCGCGCCCGAAAGCTGTCCCGGACCCGACCCGCGGAGTCGTCACCGTTGGATCCAGATCATCCCCTAACATCTACAAAACATCTCCGTTTTGTTAATTGGGACTTCCTAGCCTATTTATTCGCGACCGTCCGATTACAATCGGAGGGACGAGGTAGCCCCTAAGCCTAGTCCACCTGCTATATATTCACCGGACCAAACTTTAGCCCAACCCTAAAATCTAGGAAGTTTGTCCCTGCCGCCGCCACACTCATCTCCCACCTCGGGATCTTCCTCGATCCAAAACGCCACCAACCAGCCACTCCTCTCGATCCACCTACCACAGCGCCTGCAGCCTCCGTCCGGCCAGGCACACCGCCGGCGGACCCAACAGATGAGCCTCGCCCCTGCTCCTTCATTCCTCCTCTGATCCTCTCTCTTACTGCTCATCTCTCCCCCTGTTTCTTCCTCTACAGGAACGCCCGCGCCGGCCGCTCGCGAAGGCCATGACCAGACCCGCCGCTTCCCGCGCCTGCCGGACCCCCCTCTGCCACGCCATACTCCTTCCCCGAGCTCCTCCTTGTCGGCCCAGCAGCAGCACCGAGCCACCGGCGAGAAGCAGCGGCTCCTTCCTCCCTGACCGCGGCCATACCGCGACCCTTGCCGACGAACCTAGCAGCAATGTCGTCCTTCCACCCCTGCATCCTCCCGTGCTTCCCCGCACCACCGAAGCCACCAGGACCTTGCCGCCCTGCCAAGTACGTCTCCGGAGCACCGCCGTGTCCGCGTGTTCCTCTACTTCATCGCCGCCATGGGTCACGAGCGCCTCGAACCCCCCTGCAATGTCTCCTTGCCAGCCCATATCGACCGCCCGGATCCGTGTCTTCGCCGTCTTGCCCGTTCCGGCCGGATCCCGCAGGCTGGGCCCTATCCCCGGCCACTGGTGTCCTCGCCGGACCACCGCCGCCGCCGTGCCTGTTCCCGCCTCTTCTTCGAACGGGAGGAGCTCGCCCGTCACCGTTGACTGCGTCCGCGTGGGCTGCGTCCTCGCGGTCCAGTTCCGCCAGCGCAAGCCGGCCCGCTGCACTGACTGGGCTGAAGCCCATGGTGAGACCCCCCCTTCAGACCTCTGTGCGGTTGGGCCAACAGTTGCAGCCCGTGTCACATTTTTTTTAGTTCTGCGTTTTAGATATTTTTCTAGGAGTTTGCTGTTTTGTAGAAAACCCCCCAAGCAACATGCATTTAATAACTCATAAATGGTGCATCAGATTAAAATGATTTATATATGAAACATGACTAGAATTTTGTCTAGTTTAATAATATGCCACTTTCATCCATGTTTAAAATGTTTAAACTTGTTGTTTGTTTAATTTTGCATAAATGCCATGTTAAAATGATTTATTTCATAACTAAATAACCGTAGCTCCAAACCTAACAAACTTTATATGTAAATGGGGTAGAAAAATGCCTAGTTTAACATGGTGCACTCATCTTGCATGTTTAACAACTCTAAAATATGGTTTAGGGCAGAACAGTACCAAACCTAATAAATGCACATGAGGATTTTCTGAAATTGTTGTTTGTTGTTTCCGGCCTCATTTAAACTTGACTAGATAGGTAGCTGTCTTTGCTTCACCCTCTTTCCATGTTTAACAACATTTAATATTGTTGGGTACATAAACGAGAGAGAACTAAATAAGTCATGTGGTGTTTTCTTCAATATGCAACTCCGTTGCATAATGAGCTCCACTTAATTTGTAGGATTGTTTGTAAACTTTAACATGCCATGCTTCATTAAACCGGACATGCATCATACTTGTTGTGCATCATGCCATGTTGTTGTAGTGGTTGTTTACTATGTTATTTGCTTTCTTTCCGGTGTACTTCTTCTCGGTAATCCGGTAATGTTGTGTTTGTGAGGACCCGTTCGACTACGTCTGTTTGTCTTCTTCATGGACTCGTTCTTATTCCTTGCGGAATTTCAGGCAAGATGACCATACCCTCAAAATCACTTCTATCTTTGCTTGCTAGTTGCTCGCTCTTTTGCTATGCCTATGCTGCGATACCTACCACTTGCTTATCATGCCTCCCTTTTTGCCATGAGCCTCTAACCCACCTTGTCCTAGCAAACCGTTGTTTGGCTATGTTACCGCTTTGCTCAGCCCCTCTTATAGCGTTGTTAGTTGCAGGTGAAGATTGGAGTTTGTTCCTTGTTGGAACATGGATATTTTGTTGGGATATCACAATATCTCTTATTTATATTAATGCATCTATATACTTGGTAAAGGGTGGAAGGCTCGGCCTTATGCCTGGTGTTTTGTTCCACTCTTGCCGCCCTAGTTTTCGTCATATCGGTGTTATGTTCCCGGATTTTGCGTTCCTTACACGGTTGGGTTATAATGGGAACCCCTTGACAGTTCGCTTTGAATAAAACTCCTCCAGCAAGGCCCAACCTTGGTTTACCATTTGCCACCTAGACTTTTTCCCTTGGGAGTCGCGCATCCCGAGGGTCAACTTTATTTTAACCCCCCCGAGCCAGTGCTTGTCTAAGTGTTGGTCCAAACTTGAGCCCCTTGCAGCGCCACCTCGGGGAAACTCGAGGGCTGGTTTTAGTTGTACGGATTGCTTATCCGGTCTTGCCCTGAGAACGAGATATGTGCAGCTCCTATCGGGATGTCGGCGCAACGGGCGGTCTTGCTGGACTTGTTTTACCATTGTCAAGGATGTCTTGTAACCGGGATGCTGAGTCTGATCGGGTTGTCTTGGGAGAAGGAATATCCTTTGTTGACCGTGAACGCTTGTGATGGGCTAACTTGGGACACCCCTGCAGGGATTTGAACTTTTGAAAGCCGTGCCCGCGGTTATGGGCAGATGGGAATTTGTTAATGTCCAGTTGTAGAAAACCTGAAGTTGATCTTAATTAAAATACATCAACCGCATGTGTTACCGTGATGGTCTCTTCTCGGCGGAGTCCGGGAAGTGAACACAGTGTTGGAGTAATGCTTGATGTAGGTTGTTCTAGGATCACTTCTTGATCATAGTTGTTCGACCGTGTTTTTGCCTTCTCTTCTCACTCTCTTTTGCGAATATGTTAGCCACCATATATGCTAGTCGCTTGCTGCAGATCCACATCATACCTTTACCTTCCCCATAAGCTTAAATAGAACTGATCGCGAGGGTGTGAGATTGCTGAGTCCCCCGTGACTCACAGATACTTCCAAAACCAGTTTGCAGGTGCCGATGATACCGTGCAGGTGACGCAACTGAGCTCAAGGAGGAGCTCGATGAGATCATGTTCTTTATGTTGTTCCGGTTTCCAGTTGATCAGTAGTGGAGCCCAGTTGGGACGATCGGGGATCTGTGTGACATTTGGGGTAGTCTTATTTTATTTTGGTTCCGTAGTCGGACCTTGATTGTATCTGGATGATGTAATGCTTTATTCATGTATTGTGTGAAGTGGCGATTGTAAGCCAACTATGTATCTCTTTCCCTTATGTATTACATGGGTTGTGTGAAGATTACCTCACTTGCGACATTGCTTTCAATGCGGCTATGCCTCTAAGTCGTGCTTCGACACGTGGGAGATATAGCCGCATCGAGGGCGTTTCAGTGGATGCGCCATTGTTCGGCGCTTAGATCGGAATCGACCGCGATCTGAATCGCTGCGTGTATGACTCCACCAACCGCATTCTTGTAATGCTTCCGCTTGGTGATCTTCAAGGGTATGAAGATGCACTCCCTCTCTCTCGTTGCTAGTATCTCCTAGATTGATCTTGGTGACATGTAGGAATTTTTTTGAATTATTGCCACGTTCCCCAACACTCACACTAGCAGAGGAGGCCACCGACATCGTCCTCGGCCTCGCTTCCTCGGCTGTGAGCGCCACGCCTCTCAAAATTGACGCTACGGGCATTGCTGCATCGACGCCCACAAGCTATTCGAAGGATGGCTTCAACCACAACGTTGGCGGAGACGAACCCATGGCATCATGCCAGACCGCTTCGAGTATGCCTACGTCCCTCATCGTGCCGCTAGGGGACTCACGAAACCTGTGGACTGAGCCAACTCTCGTGCTCGAGCCTGACGCACTGGTGCTTACCAAGTGCTCGATGGTGAACATCAAGCATGGTGAAAACACTACCGACAACATCAAGATTACTATGGTGTCCCTACTACCATCCAAGGTAGTCCTAGTGTTTGTTGATAGCAAGTTCTTCATTGGAGTGTGCATGTTGTGGGTTGTGGCCATCAGAATGGCAACCATGGCCTCCACCTTTGCGGGTGTGGATCACATGCAAGGGACTCATGTTCAGGCCAAGAACATGGTCGTCATTCGTGCGCAGTCAGGAGGAATGACAACTCAATGATGACCATTCATTAGAATCTTTGTTTGGATTCTTGTTGGTAGGACTTACTTGTAATTGTGGGACTGTAGAGGGTGAAAACTGTAAAAGCACCTATATATGCAGCTTGCATCTGGGAATGAATCAGACAGAGTTCTCCAGAGAAATATTCTCCTCCTCTCTCTCGTGAACTTCCTCTCACCCGAGCCTCACCCAAGATCCGCAACATGGCATCAGAGCAGGTTGGGGATTCACTCCAGAATCGCTCAGATTGATGGCACTGAGTGTTGGAAGGCAAAGGTAGAGGTTCTGGGGCCCGATTTGGTGTGGCAGAGAGTCAAATCGGGGTTGCTTGATTGTGTGCTTGGCTGTAGTGGAGAAGGGGACCAGCGGCTGTTGCAGTGGAGCAGGGGGCCAGCGGCGGCTGCAGTGGACCAGGGGAGCCAGTTGTGAGCAAGGCAAATAGCCAACGGACTGGAGACAGAGGTGGTACCCAGGAGGTGTAGTACAGCCGCTGTTCAGGGGTTGAGTATGATTTATTCACGTGAAGGTGAGAGTGGTGAGTTGGTTCTTGGGTGCAAGGTTGAGGTGCAGCTAGAAGGTAGGCTACAGGATTGATTCACAGGGGAGTTTACTCGCTTTGAGGTGGTGATTGAGGGTTGTATAGTACTGAAGTGTGACCCTGAAGAACTTGCAAGATGGGAGAAAATGTAAATGCTCACGCGGGAGTTATAGCCGGGGAACTTGCAGGTGTGCTTCAGTCTATGGATGAGAAATACATAGCACTCTTTGATGCAATCAGCAAGCAGGCTGGAAACTCAAGACCAGAGACTGAAGCCAAGGAAGAGATTCACCCATTGCAAATGCCACATGTGAAGCTAGAGGGTGTAGAAAATTATTCCAATTGGGCAGAGCATGCTGAGACCATCTTGATCTCAAGGAACCTCGAGGGGTATATACTGGGAACAGTGGAGAAGCCTATCGAGGAAAATTCAAAAGAGGCCCAGAAGTGGTAAGCAACAAATGCATTGGTGGGAGCTTGGCTTTTAAGCTCAATATCATCTCAGATTGCAAAGCAAGTTGAAAGGATCAAGGAGGCCTCAGAAATTTGGAGGCTCCTGAAGGGGACATATCAGGTGTAGGGAATGAGATGTTGGCATGTAGGATTCAAAAGGAACTATAGGAGCTAGGCCAGGGGGAGAAGACTGTTGTGGAATATGTGTCAAAACTGAAAAGGTTGTGGAGTGATCTTGATTACTATGATCCAGTTGAGATGGAATGTGGGAAATGTGTTGAGAAACATAGTAAATGGATTGAAAGAAGGCGTGTTAGGGATTTCTTCTTCATCCTAAGTTCGAGAATAGGAGAGAAGCACTTTATGGTAGTGGGAAGTTGCCCAGTCTAGAGCAAGAAATTGTTGCAATTATAAGCGAGGAAACTCAGTTGAAATTGGAGACAACAGGACCCCTGGCCCAAGGTGTGTCACAAGGATGTTCAGCTCTCCTTGTTGTCGAGGGTGGTAATTATCCAAGACCAGGAGCAAATACTCATGAGAAGAAGTGCTTTGAATGTGGCCAGCCAGGACACTTCAAGGAAGCCTGCCCACAACTAATAGGAGGAGGTCGTGGTAGAGGCCTGGACTATCATGGCAGAGGGCGTGGTCGTGGGATTGATGGACGTGGTGGTGGTCGTGGAAGAGGTATGCAGTCAATAGGAAGGGCACGCATTTCTGTTTTGCTGAAGAACTATCTAGGACTGTGAGCATTGAGAAGACTGCCGATGAGTTAGAGAAATGGCATCAACTAAAGAATTTGAGCCTTGGTGATCTGCGGCCCTCTGAGACACAAGCATCATCTTCGTCAGCCAACTTCGCTGGTAACAACTCTTCTATTATGGGATGTAGTGATAATTTTACAACAGGGGCACAATGGTTAACTGACTCTGGTGCATTTAGACATATGGCTGGACCAAATAAGGATTTTACAATTATATTTCTAATCTAAGAAAGGAAAGTGTAAAATTAGCTGATGGTTCTACTCAAGCGATTGTGGGGTCTGGAATGGTCAATGTCGGATTCTGGGTTCCGGCAAACCCTTGATGTTCGGACACTGAGGTGCGCATGAAGCAATCTCCCTCTCTTGCTCGCTCGCTCGCACAACGATCTCAAGGCCTAGCTCGACGAACCCAAGGAACACAGGACACAGAGGTTTATACTGGTTCGGGCCACTATTGTGGTGTAATATCCTACTCCAGTGTGGTGTTGGTGGTGGATTGCCTCATGGGCTTGGGATGAATTAGTACAATGGATGAACTGCCTCCTGAGGAGAGGTGTTCTTGAGCTCGGTCAGCTGGTGTGTGTGAGGATGGTCCGAAAAATGATCCCCCTTGCTATGGTGGTGGCTAGCCCTATTTATAGAGGCCCTGGTCCTCTTCCCAAATGTTAGGCGGGAAGGGATCCAACAATGGCCAAGTTTGAAGGGAGACAACTAGTACAAGCTATCCTAACAAAAGGTGGTCTTCGCCTGCCAAAGACTCTGGTGGTGAAGCTGCTATGGGCTCCGGGGTGACCTCGGTCCTGCCGTCCTGCTGGCCTTGGTCTTGTTGCACCGATAAGGAAACCTTCGCCTGATGCCTCGGGACTCCTCGCCTGTGCCTGCCTCTTTAGCACCAAAGAGGAAACTGGTACACTGCACCCACTGACGCCCTCCTGGCCTTGGTCGTCATGGCTCACGTCATGCGAACCTCGTGAGGTGCCCCTTGCATAGATATCTCCGCTCCTCAGGATCCAGCCTAGTGAGGCTGCCCCCAGGGAGGTCTTGGCATCGCCTGCCTCGCGAGGGTCTTGAGTTGTTGCTGCAGACGATGGGCCGTACTAGGCCGCTGGTGGAGCCAGGCCGTGGGCCATAGGCCGACAAGTCTGGGTACCCCCGTTCCCAGGACGCCGACAGTAGCCCCCGAGCCCAAGGCGCGCTCGAACTTGGCTTCGAGGCAAGCCAAAGGGCAAGTGCGGAGCACCGTGGGCCCCAAACGCATGCAGCCTTGTTCGCCGCATGGCGATTAATAGGACGTGGGCTTATCCGCTTCCCCATGCTGCCTTGATATCCGTTCGACTTGACGAGACCCTGCTGCATGCAGAAGAAAACCATCATTACCTGCGATCATGGAGGCCGGCGGTTGACCTCCCTCTGGATATAAATTAGGAGGGGTGCAAAGCCCCCGTCGCTCATCTCTTCTTCCATTCCGCCTACCTCTTCTTCCTACTCACTCCACCATCTTGCCGCGACACCCATGGCACCGACGAAGAGGTTTTCAGCCTCGAAGAAGGGGAAGGTGTGCCAGGAGGAACCCGGCTTGCCACCGCCCAAGAGGGGGTGTGGCCGTCCCCGCAAGCACGCTCTGACCCCTGCCGCGGCCCGGGGGGCACGGGCGCACTCCCTTGGGAACCGGCGGCGTCGTCCCTGGAGGTCACGGTGGTGCATGCTCCCACGGCGGGGGCCGTTCCAAGCGGAGAAGCCCTTGCATCGAGGGGAGGCACGCCATGGTCGCTCGGCCCCCACGGCCGCGCTTCCATTTGGCGGAGGTGCTCCCGGAGTTCGTTGTGTGGTCGGAGCAGCCGGCCGACACTTGGCTCCAGCTCCCGCTGTCGGTGTACAGAAAGAGGGGTACGCTTTTTGTACCCCTATAACTGTGCACGGGCAGTCTGAGCCACGGGCACCACCACACTGAGCAAGGCAAGGGAGGTGAGCCAAGGTAAGGCCGAAGCTCGAGAGAAGCAGAACGACGCCAAGACCAAGCCAACAAAGAGCAAAGGAGACGAAGCGGACTCCCCCCAGCAAGATCCTTGCCGGGAGGCGGTTTGAGCAAACCCGGCAAGACCCTTGCCGTGGCAGCTCGCCCCAGACCTACGGAGTGAGTCATCCTTGAGTCCACTGCCCCCATGGGGCAAGGATTCGGGAGACATCCCCGTGGTGGCATGCAGATCTTGGTGAAGACATTCAAGATCAGATACACCCTTTAGAAGATGATGATCCTAGGCGGGATCCCAGCCAAGGAGGACCACAAGGCCCCCGGCAAGAGCCTTGCTGGGGATGACAGCAGGCACCATGGCAAGACCCTTGCCGGGGCCCCGGCAAGGCCCTTGCCAAGAACACCCGTAGGGCCACCATCAGGCCCATGCCAGTCAAACCTCCACCGCCGTTCGCACGCAGCTGCCGACCCAACCAGCTAGGCAGGCACCTGCGTGGCGGCATGCAGATCTTCGTGGAGACCCACCACTACGCAACCTTAGCTTCCTGCCTACCTACATGGCACCGCGGGCGCCGCTGGCCAGGGCGCGTGTCGACACGAGAGGGAGCGGCGACGGACGAGACAGGCCTCTCCCTCGTCCCCGATAAAGCAAGGACACCTGGGCAAGACGCAAATGCGCCTTGTCATGTAATGCGAGGGATAACCTCACATCACTGTACCCTTTCCACCTCCTGTGTGCCATTGTGGCAACCCCTTTCCTATAAACGGAGGCCCGAGGTGACCAGGAGGAGGATTCAGCTTTTTGGAGCTCCTCACGCCCCATAGCTAGCTCAAGAACACAGATATACAATCCACCAAAGCAGGAGTAGGGTTTTACACATCCTCGCGGCCCGAACCTGGATAAACGAACCGTGTGCTATCTGTTTGATCCGCTCTTCTCACGACCCCACGCCCCGCAACCGTAGTAGGGATTCTTGTGATCCCATAGGTGTCGTTCCCACCGACATCTTTGGCGCGCCAGGTAGGGGGCGCAGTTGTGAGAATCGGCTTTAGCAGTTAGTTCGAAGCTTCTTCATCATCATGGCGCCCAAGAAGAAGACGACGGTGGTGGTTGGCCCGTCGGAAGCCGGACATCCCATCCCGACGCGGGCGAGCAGCGGACCGGTCGTAGAAAGGACCCAAGGCGCCGTTCGCGAACACCAACACCGTCCCAACAGCCAGAGTTTGGGAGGCGGCGATGTTCGTGCGCCTGGTAACAGGACGCACGCCGCCAAACCCAAGGATGGAGCCAGGCCCTCCGCAGGTGGCGCAGGGCCTTCCAAGATCGCTACCACCCCGCCCGAAGGTGATGCGAGGGCCTCCAAGACTCCCACGCCGGCGCCGACGGCGCGCTCCTCTCAAGCGGCGCACGACGAACGGCGCAATCACGCCGAAGAACCCGGGCGTTGCCGCGGGAAGAGCCCTGAGCGCCACTCCTGGGAGGTAGAAGACCTGCCCGCTCGCCGAGGCGCTGGTGAAGGTGGCATGCGACCGCGGGGTCGTGATAGAGCTCCTTCTGACATGGTCAGAAGTCGAAGCGCGTCGCGATCCGTGCAGGTTTCGCTGCCACCAACGACAGCAGAAGCCCTGGCGCGCGCGCAGTTGCTCCTCGATTTTCCTCCCACTACGGGGAAACTCGACGAATGGAGAGCCACTATCCAAAGCCTTGTTGCGGTGGCCAACAAAGATGAACCGAGTTCGGTGGAGCCCTCGGGTCGACGCTCCAACGGAGTCCCACGCACCAGTGGCAGGAAAGCCGGCGGCGCCGCGACCACGGTGCACTCGCCTCCTCCTCGCCCGGTACCGCGGACGCCAGCCCATCGCGACGTTGCGGGCGCCGAAATCTCCATAGCGTCGTCCGACCCGCGGACCCACTGTGATCAGCGCCAAGTCCTTCAGGAACGAGAACATGAAGACGCTCGAACCACTATCGAGCGCTGGCGCGGAGTGCGCCACCAGTCAGACAGGCGAGCAGGGCCTGCTGTGAACCACCTGACACCGGAGAGCCCTGGAGGCCTACCTTACGAGGTAGGCTGTCCGGCTTTTACCCGTGAGCTGCGGCAGTTCTAGTGGCCCACTCACCGCACCTTCAAACCTGACGTGGGCGAAAAGTACAGCGGCAAGACCCACCCGTCCGAGTTCCTCAGCATCTACACCATTGCGATGCAAGCTGCCGGAGCCTGCGACGATAAGGTGCTTGCGAATTACTTTCCGTTGGCTCTTAAACCCAACGCCATGTCATGGTTGATGCACTTGCCGGTAGACTCTATTTCCTCCTGGTCGGATTTGTGCCATGAGTTTGTGGGCGCCTTTACTGGAGGCCACCAAGCCCATGGTCGAGCGAGCGACCTACACGTCATTCCCCAGAAGGGAGGCGAGAGTCTCCGCAAGTATATACAGAGGTTCAGCCGGATACAGTACAATATCCCTGATGTTCACCCTGCCGCCATCATCAGCGCGTTCCATTAGAACATGCGTAACCGCAAGATGCGCGAAGAGCTGGCAATGAACAAGGTGAAAGATTTAGCAGAACTCTATGTTCTTGCTGACAGATGTGCCCAGGCTGAAGAGGGTAGGAAGTACCCCGGCGAAGACGCCGGTTTGGAAACCGACTCCTCAGATGAAGATACTGCCGCCCCGGCGAAGAAGGGCCGGCGCCGCAACAGGAAGCGCAAAGGTAAATCTGTGCTTGCCGTCAAGGGATCTAATGACACCGGCTCCACCAAGAAAACCAAGGCAGATGACCCCGGCAAGGAAATTGCCGGATGTGTCGCCTGCCGGGCCTTGGCGGTTGCCGAGAAGCCAGGAAACTCCGACAAGCGATACTGCAAGATCCATCGCACCAAAGGCCATGCTCTCCAAGACTTCCGACAGGTTGAGCTCCTCGCTGAGAAGCAGAGGGCTGAATATGAGAGGTGGGACAAGGAGAAGGGCCAAGATGGTGCTAAGGGGTCCGGCAAGAAGCGTGATGACCACGCGGGCCATCGTGGCAAGGATAAACAATAGGAGAGGCCCGCCCGGGGCCGTGACAAAAAGCCAGAAGACGACGATCACAAAGAGGACGACGAATCCGGCAACCGAGAGTTTCAGAAAGCTACAGAGGCCATGTGCATCGACGGCGGTGCCTCGCTGCATACTTCTCACCGCCAGCTTAAACAGTGGGCGCGAGAGATTACAGTGGCAGAGCCGTCATTTGATGCCCAAAGGCTGCTGAAGTGGTCCAGCACACCTATCATTTTTGACACCGAGGATCACCCTGATCGCGCAACTGCGGTCGGGTGCTTGCCATTGTTGGTTTCACCAACAATACGCAACCTCAAGGTGACAAAGATGCTAGTCGATGGCGGGGCCGGTCTGAACTTGATCTTGCCTGCCGTGATCGAGAAACTGATGATTCCTGATGGAGACCTCGAAGAGACGGGCACGTTTCAGGGGGTCAACCCGGGAAGAAGCCAACCTAAGGGAAAGGTCACACTGCCCGTGACTTTTGGAAGCGATCTGAACTACAGGACAGAGAGGATCGTGTTTGATGTTGCCAAGATCCCCTTGCCCTACAACGGGATCCTTGGCCGCCTAGCGGTGGCCAAGTTCATGGCGGTGTCACACTACGCCTACAACACCCTGAAGATGCCAGGACCCATGACGATCATCACCATCCCCTCCGATAAGAAAGATGCGCTGATTTGCGCTGACCAACTATACCAGCAAGCAGTTGCAGCAGCTGCCGCCACTAGGGCACTTGCTCCTGCCGCTGGGACCCCGGGGGGGGGGGAGAAGAAGAAGACCGGTGAGACCTCGGACACCCACTCCGGCAAGCGCACCTCTCCGGAGTGTAGCGCTCCCATCGAGGACGTGCCAGAGAGCTCCACCGGCGGAAACAAGAAGCCCAGGGCCATACCGCCGGGAACCAAGAAGGTTTCTGTCAATGAGGACGGCACGGGAGGGGCTTTCACCATAAGCTCCACCCTTGACGACAAATAGGAAGACGCGCTCGTCACCTTCCTGCGGGCGAATGTCGGTGTGTTTGCATGGCAAGCTTTCGACATCCCCGGCGTTCCCAGGGAGGTGATTGAGCACCACCTTGCTGTCTGTCCTCATGCACGGCCCGTCAAGTAGAAGGTCAGAAAGCAAGCTTTGGAACGACAAGAGTTCATCACAGAGGAGATCCGGAAACTGGAAGCAGCGGGTTTGGTAAGAGGAGTGCTCCATCCAACGTGGTTGGCCAATCCGGTCGTAGTGCGCAAGGCAAATGGGAAGTGGAGGCTGTGTATTGATTACACAGATATCAATAAGGCTTGTCCTAAGGACCCCTTCCCGTTGCCGCGCATCGACTAGATTGTTGACTCCACAGCCGGGTGTGATCTGTTGTCATTCCTCGATGCCTACTCCGGCTACCACCAGATCTTCATGACAAGAGAAGACGAAGAGAAAACAACATTCATCACCCCATGTGGTATGTATTGTTTCATGCGGATGCCTTTCGGGCTAAAGAGTGCTGGTTCGACGTTTGCAAGGGCGGTCCAGATTGGTTTTGAACCCCAGCTCCATAGAAATGTGGAAGCTTATATGGATGACATAGTGGTCAAAACCAAGGACAGGGCAACCCTCATACCGGATTTGCAAGAAACATTTGCAAACCTGCGCAAGATCAATCTCAAGCTGAACCCTGAGAAGTGTGCGTCTTTGGCGTCCCGTCCGGCAAGCTTCTCGGGTTCTTTGTGTCACAGCGTGGGATAGAGGCCAATCCGGACAAGATCAAAGCTATAGAGCAGATTGAAGCACCCAAGCGAATCAAGGATGTGCGTCGGCTTGCTGGTTGCGTCGCCGCCATGGGCAGATTCATTTCCAAGTCTGTCGAGCGCGCCCTGCCCTTTTTCAAGATCCTGAAAAAGGCGGGCCTGATGGAGTGGACGCCAGAAGCCGAAGCAGCATTGCAAGATTTGAGGAAGTACCTCTCCTCCGCGCCAATACTAGTTGCGCCTAGGCCACATGAGCCGTTGCTGCTATACCTGGCGGCAATGAACCAGGTGGTCAACGCTGCACTAGTGGCGCAGAGAGAGGATGACGACGAGGTAATGGCAGCAACAGAGCCCGACACCACCAATGCAGAGACGACACAGCCAGTTGAAGTGCCGCCGAAGAAGAAAATGGTGCAGCACCCAGTCTACTTTGGTAGTTCCCTCCTGCAGGGAGCTAGATCAAGGTACTCCGCGTGCAGAAACTGCTCTTCGGCCTTCTTATGGCCTCGAGGAAGCTGCGTCACTTCTTCCAGGCACACGAGATCACTGTCATCACTCGCCTCCCTCTGCAACGGATATTGCACAATCCAGATGCAACGGGAAGAATTGTGGAATGGGCACTGGAGCTGTCCAGCTTTGGCCTCAAGTTTGAAAGTACTTCGACGATTCTGAGCCGAGTCCTGGCGGAGTTCATTGCAGAATGGACCACAACGCCTGACGAAGAAGCCCAAGAGACTTCTCTCCCCGGCAAGGAGGCAAGTTGCATTTGGATCATGTACTTTGATGGAGCTTTCTCCTTACACGGCGCCGGGGCTAGAGTACTGCTTGTCGCGCCCATCGGAGAGCACCTCAAGTACGTGATCTAGATGCACTTCCCCAGGGAGGTGTCAACAAACAATACGGCAGAGTACGAAGGGCTGCTTGTCGATCTAAGGATCGCGGCGGACCTCGGAATCAAGAAGCTCATCGTCAGGGGCGACTCGCAGCTCGTCGTCAAGCAAGTCAACAAGGACTACCAGAGCCCATTGATGAAGGCCTACATCGATGAAGTGAGAAAGCTGGAAGAGCATTTCGACGGTATACAGGCTGAATATTTTCCCCGAGCAGAGAACGATATCGCCGATTACCTGTCAAAACGTGCTGCCCTCAAGCTACCTGTGGAACCAGGTACCTTTGTGCTCCAGCTAACTCAGCCATCCGTTGATCCATCAACAGAGCAGAACAAGAGGAGGAAATCAGGACCCGACAAGTACTTTCCCGCCGAGCTCCCCGGAGCCGCCGGCAAGGATGTTCCCGGGGACACTGAGCCCGCCACGGGACGGCTAGCTCCGGCGGAGCGTCAAGCTCTTGCCGTCGAGACAGCCGCTCCTATAGCGGAGGAAATGCCTTTAGTCCTCGCTGTCGAGCCCCAGGCTCCAGCGTGGGCACAGCATACCGTCCGATTCCTCCAAACAGGGGAACTTCCTGAAGAGCAGGAAGAAGCAGAAAAAGTAGCCCGTCGCTCTACCATGTACCAGTTCGTCGACGACGTCCTGTACAGAAAGATGCCGAACGGTGTGAAATTGAAGTGTATCCCTCGGGAGGAAGGACTGGAGCTGTTGGCGGAGATACATGGAGGCATATGTGGATCCCACATCGGGTCAAGGGCCCTTGCCGCAAGGCATTTCGGCAAGGTTTCTTCTAGCCCACCGCCCTCCAGGATGCGATGACACTAGTCACCAGGTGTGAAGTGTGTCAGTTCCATTCAAAGAAGCTTCATCAGCCAGCTCAATCCCTTCAAACCATTCCTCTCTCCTGGCCCTTCTCGGTCTGGGGGCTCGACATACTGGGCCCTTTCCCCTGCGCTGTCGGGGGCTTTGAGTACTTGTACGTTGCAATCGACAAGTTCACAAAGTGGCCGGAGGTGGAGGCAATGAGGAAGGTCACAGCTCAGTCAGCTGTCAAGTTCTTCAAGGGACTAGTGTGCCGTTTTGGTGTACCCAACAGGGTCATCACCGACAACGGCACACAGTTCACAAGCCGCACCTTCATGCAATATATCCAAGACCTCGGCAGCAAAGTCTGTTTCGCTTCTGTTGCTCACCCACGAAGCAATGGTCAAGCTAAGAGGGCAAACGCTGAAGTACTGCGAGGCTTAAGGACCAAGACCTTTGACAGGCTGCACAAGAGTGGAAGGCGCTGGATTGATGAGTTGCCGAAGGTTCTTTGGTCGATCAAGACGATGCCAAATCGAGCCACCGGCCAGACACCCTTTGCCCTAGTATACGGGGCAGAAGCAGTTCTCCCCACTGAACTCATATACGGGTCACCTCGAGTGCTTGCTTATGATGAGCTTGAGCAAGAGCAACTGCGGCAAGATGACGCAATGCTCCTTGAGGAAGATCGTCTTCGGGCGGCTGTGAGAGCAGCACGCTACCAGCAAGCCTTGTGCCGCTACCATAGCCGCAAGGTTCATGCCCGAAGCCTTGAGGAAGGCGACCTTGTCCTTCGGCGCGTTCAACCGGCCAAGAATTCCAACAAGTTGACGCCAAAGTGGGAAGGCCCATATCGGGTAATACGAGTCACCAGGCCTGGCGCAGTCCACCTGGAGACCGAAGATGCCGTTCCGGTGAGTAACTCCTGGAACATTGAGCATCTTCACAAGTTTTACCCATGAGGCGCGGCTTGTCGGGCCCCCCGGCAAGCCACCTTTTGTACAAGCATTGCCGATGATGCATGTAACCCTTTGTACAAAGCCAGGCGCAGACCCTGAGCATAAATAAATGAAGCGCTGGTGCCCTAAGTTATAGCATGCATGCTAGGTCGAGTCTCGTCCTTGGTTAGGGTTGATAGTGCTTAGCGGCGACTAACCCCTAGCTTAGAGGTCGAGTGTGCATCTCTTTGTCTTTCTTTTGTCTTCTTTGGTTCACAGGACACACGGATATCCGTGCCGAACCACTTGGGGAGGAAAAGAAGATGAACAGACCAGCATCTAGCCCCCGGCAAGCCAGCATTGCCGGGGGCTGCAAGAGCAAAGATTCACCCATGATGAACCAGGGTTGCCGGGGGCTGCGTCTTCAGATAAGTTCTTCATCCCTTATCATGCATTCCATTATGGACTGAGGTATGTGAAACCTCGGTTTCCCCTAAGCTACGGTGCTCCCATAACTCTAGGCCCTAGGGCTCGTTCCTGGGGCCAAGTTTGGTCGTAGTCGCGGCAGCGAAAGGATGAAACAAGGAGCCAGAACCCGCCTCATCCCTGCCTCTGCCAAAGGCGTGAGGAAGGTCGAGCGAAGTGGGGACACGACAAGGCCTGTTTCCGGGCAAGGAAATGTTTATCTTGAAGATATCAAGGATTTACTCCTTGTCGTGGGTTCCACCCGCAAACAAATAACCCGTCAAGCATCCCTTTTTCATTAAAAACATTCCACTCAGGTACAGTCCATAGGGAATGAAAAATATGAATGATGGGGTTACAAGTTTTAAATTCAGCTAAGGCCCGAAGGCTTACAAACTAAAAAGAGATAAGGTGCCCGTAATCCCTTTCTTGTCCCTCTCCTCAGGAGGCAGGTCAAGGAGGCAAAAAGGGCAAAAGGGGCGCCTAGGCGAGGTACGGGTGGCAGAAGACACAAAGAGAACATCTCGGTGGCCGTCCAAAGGCTGGATGGTGATGGCAGCGCCGGAAGCAAAGCTCGAAGAAGAGGCGGCAGGACGTCAGCACGCGTCAAAGGCGTCGGTGCCCGTGTACTCCGATTTGACGGCCTTGCCGCCTGCCCTCTTCCTCTTCCGTAGCCTCCCAACGACAGCCGCCCAAGGAGACGACCCCGAGAAGTTCAGGGAGCCGGGGACACGATTGATGGGGTCGCCAGTGCCGCACGGAGCGGCGCCCGACACCTAATCGGACCCGTCATCCTGCCGCCTACTACCCTTGTCGTCGCTGCCGCTGTCCTCCTCGTCACTCTCGCCCGAGGAGGAGTCTTTGCTATCAGAAGAGCTCTCCACGCAGCACCTTGCACGGGTCCCGAAGCACCCGAAGACCTTGACGGAGAGAAGGCCACCCTCCATCAGCTTGAAATGGAGAGTGAGCCCCTCCGTCAAGCAGTGGATTTGAGCGAACGTCTTCCATCCTCGACGAAGATACATGACGTGAGGGGCTGGGAAGTCGACGCGAACCCGTGTGCCGCTGATCCCACAGCCCCTCATGTGCATCCACAGCGACTCCGGTGGATCCAGCTCCATCTCCCGCGCGAATGGAGCCGGGAGACGAAGGCGACGGCGAGGCGGCCGGCGCAGCCTGACGAAGAACTCGCAAGGGTCATCCCCAACATGGCCCTCCATGGGGGGAGGAACTGCTGGCGGAGGCGAGGCCGGCGCACCGCCCCGTCCTCCTCTTCCCCGAGCGCCTCGGCCTCGCTCACGGCCTCGCCCCCTTCCCCTTTCCCTCGCGGCTGGCTCTGCCACCGCGGGTGCAGGAGAAGGAGGGACGCGTTGTCGAGCGGCGACCCTCGCCGCCACCGTTGAAGGACCAGGATTCCCTCTCTCCATGGCGGATGGAAGGGGGGAGCAAAAGCTGAAGGAAGGAGGAGATGAAAGAATGCGGGACGCCATCGCCCCCTCCTGCTCTTTATAAAGGAACAGGGTGGGGGCTCGGCCGCCCCGCTCAGCCAATCAAGACGCGGAAGGAGCAGGGAACTGGGACCGACCCACCACCCCAGCCCGCGGTGGCCTGGTTTCCCGCCGCCACCGTTCGCCACCCCAACCGCACGAGAGCCACGTGGCAGGCGTGCAGGACCGAGGCGACGGGTGAGGCGACCTCTCCCCACCCCATGATCGTGGGGAGTGGACGCCTTGAAGACCACGCCACCGCGCCTCCACGCCTCCCTCCGTTTATGGGGAAGACGTGAACCGCCCCCTTTACTATGACGTGACGCATGCATGCAGAGGTCAGCTCCACGCATGCCGCCCACGTCACACACGCCTCCCCACGCCGCGCCACGCGCGGGAAGCATGGGAAGCGCAGCGCGCGAAGAGACTTACCGCAGTAAAAACCGCCCCGCCTGCCCGCGCACCATTTTTGGGCCTAGCCCAACAACGCGATTGCGCTTACGTGTGGCCCAGGCCTGGGGGCTCCTGTCGGTGTACAAAAAGAGGGGTACGCTTTTTGTACCCGTATAACTGTGCACGGGCAGTCTGAGCCACAGGCACCGCCACACTGAGCAAGGCAAGGGAGGTGAGCCAAGGTAATGCCGAAGTTCGAGAGAAGCAGAACGATGCCAAGACCAAGCCCACAAAGAGCAAAGGAGACGAAGCGGACTCCCCCCGGCAAGATCCTTGCCGGGAGGCGGTTTTAGAAAACCCGGCAAGACCCTTGCCGTGGCAGCTCGCCCCACACCTACGGAGTGAGTCACCCTTGAGTCCACTGCCCCCATGGGGCAAGGATTCGGGAGACATCCCCGTGGTGGCATGCAGATCTTGGTGAAGACATTCAAGATCAGATACACCCTTTAGAAGATGATGATCCTTGGCGGGATCCCAGCCAAGGAGGACCACAAGGCCCCCGGCAAGAGCCTTGCCGGGGATGACAGCAGGCGCCACGGCAAGACCCTTGCTGGGGCCCCGGCAAGGCCGTTGCCAAGAACACCCGTAGGGCCACCATCAGGCCCACGCCAGTCAAACCTCCACCGCCGTTCGCACGCAGCTGCCGACCCAACCAGCTGGGCAGGCACCTGCGTGGCGGCATGCCGATCTTCATGGAGACCCACCACTACGCCACCTCAGCTGCCTGGCTGCCTACATGGCACCGCAGGCGCCGCTGGCCAGGGCGCGTGTCGACACGAGAGGGAGCGGCGATGGACGAGACAGGGCTCTCCCCCATCCCCGATAAAGCAAGGACACCTGGGCAAGACGCATTAAATGCGCCTTGCATGTAATGCGAGGGATAACCTCACATGACTGTACCCTTTCTACCTCTTGTGTGCCATTGTGGCAACCCCTTTCCTATAAAAGGAGGCCCGAGGCGACCAGGAGGAGGATTCGGCTTTTTGGAGCTCCTCACGCCCCATAGCTAGCTCAAGAACACAGATATACAATCCACCAAAGCAGGAATAGGGTTTTACGCATCCTCGTGGCCCGAACCTGGATAAACGAACCATGTGCTATCTGTTTGATCCGCTCTTCTCACGACCCCGCGCCCTGCAACCGTAGTAGGGATTCTTGTGATCCCATAGGTGTCGTTCCCACCGACACCCGCGCTCCTTCAACGGCGAGCTGCCAGCCACAGGTCTCGATGGCTTTTGGCTGCTAGCCGACGGCTGCTGGAGCAAGGCCTCGTGGGCTGCGGTGGAGGTTTCTGCTGCGGGCAATGCAATCCTAACCTGCGGCTGGCAGAGGTTTTCTTGTGCGCGCGGCCTGGGCAGGAGGTGCACCCTCCACTTCAAGTATGATGGCTTCGCGACAATCTACGTGAGGGTTTTTGGGGAGGATGACAGCCGTGCAGGGTGCTGCCCCGAGGATAGCGGCGGTGACGACGAGCTAGGCCTTGATGATGGCCGCGACGATGTCGAGGGCGGGCTCGCCCTTGGCGATGGCCGTGGCCTGGCCGATGGCGGCAACTCCTCCTCCGGTGAAAGCTCCAGCAGCGGCGGTTACGACCAACCGCCACCCCGCCGGGCCCGTTATGAGGATGTCGGCAGGTCATCCTGCCGTCGCGCCCCGGTGAAGCGCGAAGAGGACTCCGGCTGAGTCCGGGGGGAGGCGCTGAGAGCCAGCCCTCGTGAGCTGCTGCGGGTGTGTATGCCGCTTTTGCCTGTCTTTTTCTTTTTTCATGCATTCCATGAAACAAGTATGGGGCCCTAGGTTGGCGTGTAATGAACCATAATTCTTATGCCGCTCATGTTAAGTTTATTGTTTCTATGTTGGGTTGTGGTATCTATGCCTTATGTAGGCACAGAGGGATAACTTACCTTGACATATTCGAGGTAGCTTCCACCTCACGAGGGCGCGCGCCTCCTGGCATCTGGTGAGGCTTCCCAACTGCCAACTCGGGAGCCACTAATCTTGGGAGACACGCGAAGCTGAAAAAATTCGTCAGGAAATCCTTATCCTTCCTTGCACGAGGCCCCAGGCATAGGCTGATCATGGCCTAACGCACCACGTCGCGGTACCCGTGGGGAACAGACTCAGAAAGGTGCGCCGAAGCTCAATCGAGGGTGCCTCATGAAGATCAGGGGAGCCGAAGCTCTGGAGTGACAGGGCTTTGGCGAGGTGTGCCCGTGACCGGGTTAGCCCAGTGCATGCACACACCTGCCCAGCCCCCCGCGATAGGCACGTGAGGGGGAACGTTGGGTAACTGCCGTCCTCCCTGGCGCAAAGCAGGAATCGAGCGAAGAAACAAAGAGAAGAAGGCACTCAACCAAACAAATCGAGAAACGCCGAAACTTCAAATTCCATTAAAAATGTTGCAAGCCAACTATGGAAATCAAATGAACACCCGCGTCCGGCACCTAGTCTAGTCTTCTCACCAGCACGGAGCTAAGTGCTGCCACCAGGACGTGGGAGGGAGCCCCCGAGGCCCGAGGGCGGCACTCCGGAGACTTCGGGGCGTGTACAGCCCCACTCATTATTACGTGAGAGTGTCACGGGCAGAGACCTTCACAGGCATTGGGCCTTGCTTCATGGGTAGAACTTTCGGAGATGCTGGATGTTCCAGGCGTTCTGGATGGGGATCCTGTCCTGCGTCTCCAGGCACGCGGTGCTACCTCTTGAGCATGCGTTGGTTTTCCCTTGAAGAGGAAAGGGTGATGCAGCAAAGTAGCATAAGTATTTCGCTCAGTTTTTTAGAACCAAGGTATCAATCCAGTAGGAGACTACACGCAAGTTACCTAGTACCTGCACAAACAAATAAGAACCTTGCAACCAACGCGATAAAGGGGTTGTCAATCCCTTCACGGCCACTTGCAAAAGTGGGATCTGATAAAGATAATAAAATACATATTTTTGGTATTTTTGTTGTATAGATTGAAAAGTAAAGATTGCAAAATAAATAGCAAACTAGGATTGTAGATCGGAAACTTATATGATGTAAAGTAGAACTGGGGGCCATATGTTTCACTAGTGGCTTCTCTCAAGATAGTGGGTGAACAAATTACTGTCGAGCAATTGGTAGAAAAGCGCATAGTTATGAGAATATCTAGGCATGATCATAAACATAGGCATCACGTCCGTGTCAAGTAGACCTAAACGATTATGCATCTACTACTATCAAGCATGCATCTAGAGTATTAAGTTCATAAGAACAGAGTAACGCATTAAGCAAGATGACATGATGTAGAGGGATAAACTCAAGCAATATGATATAAACCCCATCTTTTTATCCTCAATGGCAACAATACAATACGTGCCTTGCTGCCCTGCTGTCACTGGGAAAGGACACTGCAAGATTGAACCCAAAGCTAAGCACTTCTCCCATTGCAAGAAAGATCAATCTAGTCGGCCAAACCAAACTGATAATTCGAAGAGACTTGCAAAGATAACAAATCATACATAAAAGATTTCAGAGAAGAATCAAATATTGTTCATAGATAATCTTGATCATAAACCCACAATTCATCGGATCTCGACAAACACACCGCAAAAAGAATTACATCGAATAGATCTCAAAGAAGATCGAGGAGAACTTTGTATTGAGATCCAAAGAGAAATAAGAAGCCATATAGCTAATAACTATGGAACCGAAGGTCTGTGGTAAACTACTCACACATCATCGAAGAGGCTATGGTGTTGATGTATAAGCCCTCCGTGATTGATTCCCCCTCCGACGAGCTCCGGAAAAGGCCCCAAGATGGGATCTCTTGGGTACAGAAGGTTGCGGCAGTGGAAATAGGGTTTCGTGGTGCTCCTGGATGTTTTTGGGGTATATGGATATATATAGGAGGAAGAAGTAGGTCGGTGGGGCTGCGAGGGGCCCACGAGTGTGGGGGGCGCACCGCCCTACCTCGTGGCTTTCTTGACCTCCACTCCATGTCTCCTGGATTGCGTTTGTTCCAAAAAAGATCCTCACGAAGGTTTCATTCCGTTTGGATTCCGTTTGATATTCGTTTTCTGCGAAACACTAAAATAGGCAAAAAAACAACAATTTGCACTGGGCCTTCGGTTAATATGTTAGTCCCAAAAATAATATAAAAGTGCATAATAAAGCCCATTAAATATCCAAAACAGATAATATAATAGCATGGAACAATAAAAAATTATAGATACGTTGGAGACGTATCACGCGACGCCAGTCCTAGAGACGCGGGAAATCCTAAACGGGCCATCCCACATGGGTGAGAGCTTATGCAACCCTTCCCTAGAGAGCACCCGCCTCAGGACGAGATCGCCCACCTCGAGCGTCCTGGAGCGGACGCTGCGACAGTGATACCGTCGCATCACCTGCTGGTATCTTGCCGCCTGGAGCGAGGCCTGGCTGTGGCGTTCCTCCCCTAGCACGAGGTCCATCCCCCGCATGGCGTCCTGACGTGCCTCGTCGAACGCCAGGACCTACGCGGAGCGATGCCTGACCTCTTGGGGGAGAACCGCTTCGGCTCCGTAGACGAGGAAGAACGGGGTCTCGCCTGTTGGCTTGGTCGCGGTGGTGCGGATGGACCATAGCACAGACTCGAGCTTGTCATGCCAGCCCCTACCGCAAGCCTCGAGCTTCTTCTTGAAGGTCCTAGTATTGAGGCCTCTCAAGACCTCCACATTGGTGCGCTCGGCTTGGCCATTGCTCCTGGGGTGCGCCACTGAGGCATAGCATATCTGTGTTCCAAGGTTAGCACAATATGTCTCGAAAAGATTGCTATTGAACTACGAGCCGTTGTCAGTGATGATGCGGTTAGGGGCCCCAAACCGACTCACGAGGCCCTTGATGAACTTGACTGCAGAGCTTGTTAGGATGGTGCGAACGGCTTCCTCCTCCGCCCATTTGGTGAACTTGTCGATGGCGATGTAGAGCTAGCGATAACCCCTAGGCGCTCGAGGGAATGGACCCAAGATATCCAGGCCCCAGAATGCGAACGGCCACAAGAGTGGGATAGTCTGGAGGCCCTGAGCAGGTTGGTGGATTTTCTTGGCATGGAACTAGAAGCCTCGCAGGATTTCACCAGCTCGGTTGCATCGCTGAGTGCCATGGGCCAGTAGAATCCGCTGCAGAATGCCTTGCCCACCAAAGTGCGCGACGACGAATGATACCCGCAATCTCCGCCATGTATGTTAGCTAGCAATTCATTCCCCTGCTCCCTGGAGATGCATCGCACGAGAACATCATTCGGTCGTTTTTGGTATAGCTCACCTTCCCGGATGCAGTAAGCTGTAGCTTGCCGAGCTACGCGCTCTACGTCCTCCTCCTACTCTGGTAGGGTCCCCTACAGTAGGTACGCCTTAAATTCTTCAGTCCAACACCCCTCCCGGGTTTCAAGCACAAGGAGAAGGCGCACTCCTGAGGTCGGGCCGCGGGCGGGAGCTCCTGAGGTTGGTGGTGGGGGAAGCTCCTCTTGAGGCGGCATAGGCTCCGCAGCCAGAGGGGCCGCTGAAGGCTTGAAGAGCCGCTCCTCGAAAACGTCAGGCTCCTGAGGCTGATGCCTTGATGCCCTCTCGGCGATATCATCAGCTTCCTTGTTTGTGCCACGGGGCACATGCTGTAGTTCTAGGCCCAGGAATTGCTTCTCCATTTTGCGTACCCCCGCGAGGTATGCCTCCATGTGCTCGTCCTTTAGCTCCCCTTGTTGGAGAAGTTGATGAGGAGCTGAGAGTCGCCCTTGATGGTGAGGCACTTCACTCCCAAGGCCGCCGCAGCCTTGAGGTCGGCGATCAAACTCTCTTATTCCGCGATGTTGTTGGAGACCTTCTCGCCCTGCTGGAAGCAGAGCTGCACGGCGTAGTATAGCTTGTCCTGAGTGGGCGAGATGAGCATGGTGCCAGCCCCCGCGCCCTAGCATGCGAAAGCGCCATCGAAGTACATGACCTAGCCATTTGGCGCTTCACTTCCTAGCGAGAGGGATCGGTTCTCGCCTGCTTCGGGTTCCGGAGCGTCGATCCATTCTGCCATGAAGTCGGCGAGGGGAGCTCCCTTGATGACCCTGGTTTTGCTGAACCCCAGCTGAAACACCTGCAGCTCAATGTTCCACTCGGTGACTCTTCCCACAGCATTGGGACTTCAGAGCACCCTCTCAAGTGGGTTGGCTGAGACGACCTTAATTGGGTGGCCCTGGAATAATGACGCAGCTTGTGCGAGGCCACTAGGAGCACGAGCAGGAGCTTTGCTACCTCTTGAGCACTGCGTTGGATTTCCTCGAAGAGGAAAGGATGATGCAGCAAAGTAGCGTAAGTATTTCCCTCAATTTTTGAGAACCAAGGTATCAATCCAGTAGGAGGTTGCGCGCGCGTCCCCTAGTACCTGCACAAAGCAAATAACTCCTCGCAACCAACGCGATAAGGGGTTGTCAGTCCCTTCACGGTCACTTACAAGAGTGAGATCTGATAGATATGATAAGATAATATTTTTGGTATTTTTGTGATAAAGATGCAAAGTAATATAAAGGAAAAGCAAAAGCAAAGGAAATAACTAAGTATTGGAAGATTAATATGATGAAGATAGACCCGGGGGCCATAGGTTTCACTAGTGGCTTCTCTCAAGGGCATAAGTATTTTACGGTGGGTGAACAAATTACTGTTGAGCAATTGACAGAATTGAGCATAGTTATGAGAATATCTAGGTATGATCATGTATATACACTACAAAAAAATACACTTCCATGATGATACGTGTTTGTCACAGTAGGTCGCGTTTTTTGTCATGCATGTACATCCATGTCAAATTTATGACAGAATCAAGATAGTCATACCTGTGCTGTCATAGAAGTGTTCCATGACATTACCAAAATTATCATCATGGAAGTGTCCACTTCCATGACGATAAATCGCGTGTCACAGAAGTGCTTTCACCAAGGGTGACTAACACGTGGCATCCACCATAACAGAACACCGTCAAGCTACCGGGTCGGGTTTTGGATCCGATAACCCATTAACAGCCCCGACCAATGGGAAATTTCCACGTGTAAAATTCTTATTGGCCGGACGAAACACGTGTCAGCTCGTTAGTGGGTCAGATAAGCGCCTATGATATGTCGACACGTGCCACGGCCCACCACTGGCCCATTTAGCTTACACAGTCGGCCCGTTTGACTTGGTCAAAAGTTAACTGGCTGGCCCATGAAAAGCCCGTTAACGGTCTCTTCGCAAATAGCCCATTTTACGGCCCGTTAACTCACGACCCGTTAGGCCCTAAAGGAAATCGACCCAACAACGTCATGTGGGCCGGCGAATATAACACCAGCCCATTTCACTTTCGGCCCATGTATGGCCCATGACGTCTTTCGGCCCATATGAGGCCTTCGTATCTTTCGGCCCTTTACAGGTCCACGGTGACTCTAGCCCATAATGAACAGTAATTTTCTTTATACCCGTTAACGGCCCATGATTTACTTGGGCCGTTTCCAGCCCGTGTTAGCTTTCGGCCTATTGACGGCCCATACGTTCTTGGGCTCCTTTTCGGCCCTCGATTACTTCCGGCTCGTTAC
The DNA here is from genome assembly GCF_003073215.2 of Triticum urartu. Classification (NCBI taxonomy): domain Eukaryota; kingdom Viridiplantae; phylum Streptophyta; class Magnoliopsida; order Poales; family Poaceae; genus Triticum; species Triticum urartu. The sequence goes on along the minus strand of NC_053024.1, from coordinate 552,318,072 downwards.
TGGCATGTTCCCCTAATGGGCCAAATTCGGCCCATGGCAAGAGTCGGCCCGTTACTGGCTTGTTCCCCTAATGGGCCAAATTCGGCCCATGGCAAGAGTCGGCCCATTACTGGCCTGTTACCCTAATGGGCCAAATTCGGCCCATGTTAAGAGTCGGCCCGTTTCTGGCCTGTTAACCCGTTGCGCTGTTTCCAGCCCGTCCTATATTCTGGCCCATTAATGACCCGTTATGCCTGTGACATAATTAAGTCTTTGCTGTCCTACGGCCTGTTAACGGCTTGTTACCGTGCTGGGCCGATACCAATTACGCCCGATTATGGCCCATGTAGACCCATTTATCCGACGACCCGAGGCCCACCGATTACAGGCCCATTTATCGATGGCCCGTAGGAGACCCATGGATCCTATGGCCCGTATATGGCCCATGGTAGTTGCGCCCACTAGCAAACCAGGGAAAAAGAATACTAGGAAATAAATAAGGCCAAAACTAATGCTAGGCTATTAAGGCGATTGCACAGATTACATCCACTCGACATCAAAGATCGCCACCAGTGCAAATATAGGGAACACCCTACACTATACAAAAATGGCTTGCTGTTTTCTTCAGCCGGTGGCTGCACGTTAAGAATAAATTTTGTATCACACCAAAACAAATTACAACTATATAACAAAAGGAAGGTTGGCATAAAACTTAACAGTCTAGCAGATAAATGCACCACCAGAAGTTCCGAAGCTCAGTTCATTGGACCTGACTGTTACGTTTTCATGATGTATTGTCCGATGGAGCACCATAACCCTCGCATTCATTTCCCCTAGGCTCCTGAACAACATAGCAAATGTCTGACAGTCTGGTTTAAAAACCATGCATATCTTGACGACATTGAGCAATGTTTCTCCTTGTTTCACAAAGGATCTCTGTTAGGGAATGGACTTGTGTCTGGAGCGTAGATACAACATTGCTTTGAGCTTGCATATCTTGATCATGAGGCAGTTTGGACGATATTGCGTTAACAACCAACCCAGTATTACGCAGGAACGTGCTTTTGGCACTATTAGTGGACATGTACTGACCCACTGTAGCAAGAGCTGACATTGCGGTTATAGTTGCCTCGCCACCTTCAAAAGGTGGCGGTTCCACCATTTTCCACAGCTCGCTGAAAAGTTGAGGTTTTACATTAGTAGTACCAGAACAGAAGATATTAAGGAGGCAGCAAAACCAAACAAAATAGCTTTGGTCTATAAACAGAACTTATTTTGGGGAACCCATGTAAAATATTAGTTGTATTTTGTTGCAAAGTACATAATAAAACCAGGTTCCAAACATATGACCATGTACCATCGCTAATGTATTGTCTATTTCTTCACATTGTATTGAGGGCTAAGGATAAAGAGACGAAGTTTATAATACGGTAATAATAGTATGACATCATTCATATCACAAAACAACTGAGAACAGACAAACATGCAATTGTAACGTTGTGTGGGCAAGTCCAGCACGGAACTAGATTACGGGTCAAGATCAAAGGAACATCACTCCTCTCTTTTAAACCTTGTAAGGCGCAATGATACGCTAATACAATTGTGTATAAAATTGAAAAGAGTAATAGACATTGGCTGCAAACCATGCAGTTCAAGACACAAGTCAGAGTAAGTAGTAGTTAAAAGGCATGAGGATTCAGGACTTACGACATCGGCTTTGACTGGTGTAGTCATGCCCTTCTTCTTGATGGTGTGATAGTCCTTGAATATTTCCACAACATTTGGTTCATGTACTTTTTGGTCCTTGCGGGCTTTCCTCTGCATTTCGAACAAGTCAATATAGATCTGATAATATGGTACAGCGAAAAGAGTGAAACAGCAGCTAATTACAAGAGCCTCGCAGTGTGCAATATAGCTACGAGATCCTGTCGTCTGTTGGAATTTCACTTTCGTACGGTTGGCCTTGTTCTTTGAACAGTTCACCTACAAGAAGATAGATTTGTGTGGCACATGCGTAAATAGGACTTCAACATGTGATCTGATTATATATATATACCTGATACTTCGGATCAGACCAGTGTTTAACAAGGCCCCTCCAGTCTTCATCCGATATATTTTCCACTAGAGATGTTTGGGAAAGTTCACTGTTAGCCTTGCCTTCAAAGTGAGTTTTCCTCAAGTTATACCGACACTGTCGCAGAGCAGACATGAAAACATGGGTGCAAGTTTGTCTGGTTGCATCATCTTGGCTATCCAACTTGAACCTCATATGTTGAAAATTATGGGAGTCTCATTATCAGCAACCTAGAAAGTACGGGATAGAGCAAGACGATATTACTAGTTTCCATACATAACTACACTTACAGATAAATGGCCGAGGAAGGTGTTGAACTGGGTTTCGTCTTTGTCATTCCTGTACTAAATCCATGTTGGGAGGATACGTACATGACACCTAACGGCAACCGCTGCCTCTGATACTAACTTGGCTGACTCTGTAGCATCACGTGGCCTTTTTAAACCTGCCTCAAAATGGATCTCCTTTCTTCCTCCTCTAGATTTAGTTAACCTATCGAGCATTATCCCTGATGTTTGTTTCCTCTTGCGCCCAGGTGCTAGTCCAACAACGAACATAGGAAGTGTTAGTGTACATCAAACTATGAGACTACATATAAAGAAGCATGCAACTGTAACTTGACTCCAGCAACTACCTTCTTGCTGTTGAAGCTCACAAGGTTCATCTGATATTGCCAACTCATCTTCTATCAAGAGTGCTTGGGAATTAGTGTCAGGTGGCAAGGGAGCTTGGGAACGTGCTGCTAGCTCAGTTAACGCACGAGTAAGTCGTGCAGCTGGTAGTACTATGGTAGGTGTTGAAAGAACTAGGGCTGTCTCTGCTTGTTTGGTGGCAGCTATTTGTTTCTGTTTGGCTTTTTTTGCAACTCGTGTAGCATGGGATGCCGTGTTTGTAGAATTTTCCGCTGGACTTTGACCTTCTATTGCACCATCAGTACCAGCAGAATCTATAGGATTCATCCGCTTCTCATTCCCTGCCATTCTGTGTTTCTTCCTCTTTCTCCGTGCCATGTTAAGTCAAGCCGACAAGAAAAACGAATAACAATTTAGTTCTTCAGAACAAATTGATGCGTGATGCAGACGAACTGAACTTTGATGTTAGACAACCACATGATAGGAGGATGTAATATGTATGAAAACAGGACGGAAGAGATAACCAGAACTATGATGTGTAAACTAAGAAGAAGACATTTCACCAAATTAGAAGCAATGCAATGAAAGGTAGACACCATATGAAAGATGCTACAAATATTCCTCTGCCAAGTTAGCAGTGTCTCATCATAAATGGCGTTTAAACAAATGTGAAGCAGTACAAGAAATAAATCATATGCAAGATGCAAACAACATCACACTACCATGTTAGAGGTCTCTCATCATTAGTGCCATTGCATATTCACAGCATTGCATATTCACAGCTTATGATGTGTAAACTAAGGAGAAGGCATTTCAACAAATTAGAAGCAATGAAAGCTAGACACCATATGAAAGATGCAACGAATATCACTCTACCAAGTTAAAACTGTCTCGTCATAAGTGCCATTTCAACAAATTAGTAGTACAAGATAGAAAAGAATGAAGATGTAATCTATATCACACTCTGAAGTCAAACGTGTCTTATGATAAGTGATTGTTGCAGGTTACACAACAGTAGTAATTTGATGTAAGAACATGGTGTGATAGACAGATATTGTATGTTCTAGAAACAGGAACACGTGTCTTATTCAAGTATAATGTGTAAAGTAAGTAGATGGAATTCAACAAAATTAGAAGCGATACAAGCTAGACATCACACATAACATGCAATCACATATAACAGTGCCAAGTTAGAGGAAGCACCGATGATGCTGCACTAGGGGAGACGTGCTCATCATAAACACAGCTTTGTTGAGTGTCTATGCATGTGTTGTCTTGGAAATCATCTTGGGGGTGTGGAGGAGTAGAAACTGTAGAGGCCCTCCGTTCGGAAGGAGCACATTTATCCGCTGCCTTGCTAACTTCCTTCCGCTTTATTGATTTTGAATTGTCAAGTAAAACCGACAAGAAAAAGCAATAAAAATTCTCTCTTTAGAACTCATTCATGCATGATACTGACAATCACTACTTTGATGTAAGGCAAACACATGATACCAGGATGGAATATGTACGAAAAACAGGACATCATGGCATGTTCACAACTGTTTGTGTAAACTAAGCAGAAACCATTCCAGCAAATAAGAAGCAATGCAAGCTAGACACCACATGAAAGATGCAACCAATATGACTCTGCCAAGTTAAAAGCATCCCATCATAAATGGAATTTCAACAAATTAGAAGCAGCGCATGCTATAAATCATATGAAAGATGCAACTAATATCGCACTGCATATACTAAAGGTGTCTCATCATGTTGATTGATGCGGGATACAAAAAACAATAGTTTTATGTAAGGACATGCTTAATAGACAGATGTACTATGTACTAAATACAGGAAGGCATGTCACATTAACAGGTATAATGTATAAGCTAAGCAGACTAGCACATGCAGTTTAACCAGATTGGAAGAATTACAATCTAGACACCATATGCAACATGCAACCACATATCATGCTGCCAAGTTAGAGCAAGCACCTGCGATGCTAGTGTAGGGGAAATGCTGTAATCAACTATAGAGCTACCTTCACTATCTTCATCTAGCATTTCTGTTTCTTGAGAATCATGTCGGGAGGCTGATGCTGCATTCTTTAAATGAGGAGTAGTCCCCTTGCCTGCCTGCCTCGTCATAAGTGATTGATGAGGGATACACAAGAACAGCAGTTTGATGTAAGAACATGGTTAATACACAGATGTACTAGTATGTACCAAAAACATAAAGGCATGTCATATTCAAAGGTATAATGTGTAAGATAAGCAGATGCAATTTAACCAAATTGGAAGCAATACAAGCTAGACATCCGGCTAGAGTGGTGAGCATGATCATCTAGGACCTGAGAGCCTGGTGGGAGGTGGGCTGCTTCACCACCGTCGCAACTTTTTAGTTGGCTTCCAGGTGATGCCTATGTTTGTTGGGCTTGTCACCGGCTCGGCCAGTGCCCTGACTAGCTATTTGTCTTCTGGTGCTCACGGGATGGTGGTTCATGTAAAAAATATCTTTCCTTATCTTACCGACTTTGGCCTTTCGAATACAAGCTAGACACCATATGGAACATGCAACCACATATGCATCGTGAAGTAAAAGCAAGCACCTGGGATGGTGGTTCATTGCGAGCGAGGTCATTAACTCTAGAGCTATGTTTACCGTCTCCATCTCCTGACACTGCACCCTTTATAGCGCTGTAACGTGTCTTGCCTACCCGCATACAAAGCTTGAGCAACTTCTCTCTTTTCTTTTTGGCTTCTCTCATGGCAGCAGAGTCTGAAATACCCTTGCATAAAAACACAATAGTGAGAGTAAGGGTGAAGTGTGTGCAGAACTAGTGCACTGTAAAAGTAGCAGATAGCAGGTGGCTGAAAAATAAATGACAGGAGACATATGACAGCTCTACAACATTGCATGGCAAACAAAATTAGACTCTACTCCGTATGATTTTGTAATATATGAGCACAGGAAATGCAGGTACTCCTCCAGCACACCACCACATGTGGTCATATCTAAGATAACAGTCAACTGAAAATAAATAGGCCGGTCGATTTATTAATGAACCGTCCAATCTATAAGGAACGGGCAGATGGCCTTCGTCTACCTCCCGCCAGTCACTGTTGACAATCATTCTCGAACCGCCAGCGACCACCGACCCAGACCCCTGCCTCTGCCGCGCCGCCCTTCCATCGACCTCACACCACCGCCATACTTGGTAGCGCCCCCAGGCCATCCCTTTAATCCCGGCCGACCTCCAAATCGGGCTCCAGTAGCTCTAGGCCGCACACGCCCCTAAGATAAATACCAAGGCACTGCTTGCCCGGCGTAATAGGCGTACTAGCGCCTGTTATGCAGGGGAATGCTTCCGTTAATTGGGAATCAAATGGCCAGAAATTGAAATTCAGGGGGGGACGGACCTCTAGCTAAGGCGAAATAGTATATGAGGAGAAACCTTGTGCATCACGAGTTACTAGGAATATCTAGTATCAAGAAGAAGCGGTCAACTAGTGTCTTCTGTGGGATGAATACCGTGCAAGCAGAGACGTAAGATTTGCACGAATAAGAGAAGAGGAGTACCTTTTTCGGTTCCGGTGTGGTCACCTCCACATGCCGCGCCGATCTTCTTGTTTTTACCGGGGAAACCGATGTTCTGGAGGGTGCAGGCTTGGACGAACCCATGGCCAAATTGTTGACTGTGTTGCCGTGGCCGTATGTCGGCGGAGGGGAAGAAGATCCGAGGCGGCGAAGGACGGCGTAGCAGGAACAACTCCGGTGCGGTGGAGGGTGGCGAAGTTGGAGCGGCAGCGGTGAGGTGCAGGACGGCATGGTGGAACTGGCTCGGGTACGGACGGCTCGGCCTCGGCTTCAACTACTAGCCGTGGAGGGTGTTGTGGTTGAGGTTGCGGTGGACGACGATGTCGGGGTATCGGCTCCGGCGTGATGGAGGAGGGCGGCGGTTGATGGGTGGGATGGGGTGGTGGACGGAGGACGCCGGGGTTTCGCGGCTGGTGGAGAGGTAGTTTTGGCGCCCACGGAGTACGAATGGGGAATCGAACGGGTGGGGGGGAACCATGTTTCGGTCTGGGACGCGCTTGTTTTTGGCTTTTTTGAACAGAAGATGGGACGCGCTTGTTTGAAATTTGGGGAAAGTACAAACTTTGCCCCCCTCTTAAATTTCGGACCTACTGCGGGTCGGGGGTAGGATGGTAATCCCAGGTTTCCCAAATAGTGGGCGGGAGCGATTTCGGCCGCGCGCATGTGTGCTTAGGCAGCCATTGTGTATGGATGTTTTTCGGATGCGGTTGCGTGGCGTCTAGATGAAGCTACAAACCTACCCTGGTTTAGACCTTTGGACGTCGGGCCGGTAGGTTTCAAGGGTCGGAGTTATTAGAAAAGTAATTTCCTTGTACTACCAAACATTGGTCTCACGCAGTTTCGGGCGAGTAGAGGCTCTTTTGGCACTTCGTTCGAAATTTTGAAACACAAGCATTCACGTTTAGAGTACTCTTGAACTATGAGGATTGACCTAAATAGACAATGTTATATTTGACCTTGTATGTTTGAAAACCTCATTAAATTATCCGCTTCTTTTTGAAATTTTGACACTTGAAAATCCTATAACTACGATTATTTTGGAATGGATGAGCTAAATTTGAATCTATTTTGTACACGACTACATATGCTATTATGTACAAAATCAGAGCAAAGATTGGTGCCCCCATAATTTAGGTATGGTTTACAAATGCCATGATATCAAATTCAAATAATTGAATGGACTTCATGTTGAATTCGATTTTCTAAACCACCTTAAATTGAGTTCAAATGTATGCTAGTTCATAGGTAGCTATTTATAATGTCCATTGTGTAACTTTCATATGTATAATGTGCTTTACACACATAACATGAACTATACTCACGTTTATATTCGATTGGTAAAGCAGTGCATTGTCTGGAGTTCAAAAAACTAACTATGTGGATCAATTGTGTCGAATAATAACATAGACATGCTCAAATTCGATAGAATCTAGATGTCTGATGGATCAATGATCGCTCCTTACGCGAATTGCAAATATCATGATCCCATCCTAATATTTGGATACAATTTATATCTTTAATCAATGTGTAGAGCAGTCTTTTACGTGTAGTTTCACTCTCCATCGGTGGTCTCTCACACATGCTCACACACTCTCTCCCGAGGTGTCTTTCTCGCACACATGCTCTAGATATAACCCTCCCTCCCTCTCGTAACCATTTACAACTGTTTCCACTAACCTTTATCACAAGCACTCTTCCTCTCGCAAACATACACACGCACAATCCTCATCGACCCTTTCTATATACATGGACCTGCCTACATGTCTCATGTACGCACATTATCTTTACGCATGTCTCTCACCAATTGTCTCACACCTCTCTTCCTAATCGACGAGTATGATTCTAGCAGAGCATTCTGTAGGATGCCCCTTAAAGTTAGGTTGGATGAATAGTAATATCAGAGATAAATGGGTTACCTTAGTCCGAGAACCTAGGGTTACAAATTCTAGCCGGCTTTTTCAGTGGACACAGAGTCCTTCACAATTCTGCTATCTTTGTCCTGTACGACTAGTCATCCATGGGTCTTCCTAAATGCGTCACGGGCCGACCAATGTGGCGGAGGACGGAACCGAACGACGGGCCTCACCTCGACCCACCGGACCTCACGCGGTGACACACCCTCTGCCCCCATGTCTCATTATCTTCTCACACCCACACATACCAACACAAACACCACACACACAGAAAATTTCTCCTGGTGCCTCTATTCCCTCCCCCCTTGCATATACACACTCAAGGGAATGGAATCTCTTGTCGTGACGTCATATTCCTCTCTCTCTCTAGACCACTCTCATTTCTCGTGCTATCTCTCCCACGCCCCCCGTCGGCCCCTCTATCCATGCCTCTCTCGAATACGTAATACACACACATACCTCTCTAGGCCCCGCCAAATGCATCAACTACACATTCAAACATGTTACATCACGTACCCCATTGATCTAAAAAGCCCTCTCTTCACGTTTATTTCGCATACAACATTCCTTTTGAATAAAGTGTGGCCAAAAAATTATTTTAGAGTTTCTACATATATACAACATTACAAAGTTATATGGAGGAGTAAGAACACTAATTTGCATTGCATGGTGCCCACAATGATATTTATTCCGCACTGTGAATTTGTATATTTTTATACTATATACAAAGTTAGTCATAATAAAGAGAAACAAAGATCATCTCTCTCTCCATCGCATACCCCCCTGTACGCCCCTTTCACTTATGCACACAAAACTATCTCCAGGTCCTCTAAAAGTAAGCCCCCAGAAAATTCACGCATGTTTCATCTTTCTCTCGCGATATATGCAATACCGATCATTGTATTTGAAGTGAAAGCACGATACGTACATTGGACTTCAAAATCCACTCATTATGGTCACATTTACGTTTAGTGGTTATTATACAGTCACAGGCGCACCGTACAACTCTGTATTTGCTCATGACATGACTAGTTGACCAGTTAAACGCTCCACGTGGCACCTCTAGTGTTGCATCACATTATCTCACTACCATCGTGCCCACCTGTCGACTTGTATCTACTCTACATATACACTCTTATAAAGTACATAAAATACACTCTTATAAAAACAGAGTTGGTGGTGATGGTGTGCCTGCCATCCTGCAATATAGGCCATCCGATTTATATCTGACGGATAGGAAAGAAACTATGGAAATTTTGCAAAAAGGTACCCACACACCTCTCCACATTTGCAAATAAGGCCTTCCCTCGTTCATCCTTTTCTCTCACAAGATAAACAAATCATACAAATGCATCTTGATGTTACGTGCAATGCACGGGCATCTTGCTAGTAAGAATGAAAACAAACAACAAAAAATATTTGGACGGTGGTTCGAAGTCATGACCGCGGGCACAGCGGACAAGGTGGCCTTGTATTGGTATGCTGAGCCGTCTGTTTTAACACACATGAGCTGGTGTGGTGATTATACACACACGCACGCATGCACACGAACTCCATCCACGCAACACTCACACAAACACATGCACCCACGCACGCACGCAACACTCACACGTACACACGCAGCCATGCACGCACGCAACACTCACACGCATGCATGCATGCACACACCAGTACACCACACGACCAACACACACTCTCACGCTCAAGTGCTCAACCTACACATGCATGCGCACACATCAGGCCCTGACAAACACATACACAACCAGGTGATTCCCGCGCACGGGTTGGAGCCTTGTCGCACCTGCGTAAATTTGTGTTTATCTGACCTTTTGCCTATGCGAACTGATAGGTGGGACCTACAAGGAACGTCGTCAATTTAACTAGTTAACATGGCACCACGTAGACTATTTGGCCGGTCAACAGAGTGCAATCCGATGCTGAACTATGAGCAAGTGACCGTATAATCACCGCAAAACGTATATAGTGACCGTAATTAGCTTATTCTAAAGTTCGGTGGCCGTATTACGCTTTTCTCACTGTAGGCCCTCCAAAACTACATCTCTACACGTTCTCGCATGTTACATCTAACAACTATGCAATACAACACTACTACTACTACTACACTCTAACACAATAAATCATATGTGTTTTTAGTTTTACTAGATATCATATTGTTACTTCTAATTATTCAGTTTGCATACATTAAAATTGCCTTTGAAATGTATGGCCAGTATCATCTACCGCGCGGGAAAAATCCCGCCCTTTCCTGTTTAATCGGGTTTGTATCGATGGATCGTGCGAAACAGCAAAACTATAGTACTATACAGTACAAGTGACAGTTCACTGGGCCGTCGTGTCGTCTACTCCTCCGTCGTAAGAGTGGAGCGCTCGCTTTCATAAATATTCTAGTCCCTTTCGCCAACATGTGGGACATCAAGCTACCGGGTCCACGTGCCATACCGGAATACAATGCAGAGCAGCCGGGGTGAAGCACCCCAGTCATGGCGCCGGCGTAGTAATCAGCAATGAGGCGTTAAATCACAAAGATGCACCTTTCCCGCAGTTAAGTTGGAGGGACAAAGCAACCATCATTTCACCTATTGCTGAATCCGCTTCTCCCTCATCTTCTTGAACTTAACCACGTGTTGCTTCTGCCGTTGTTCTGCCTCATGTGGGACGCGGATCGGCTTGGTAAATTACTGACACGTTGTCACAGACCTAGCTTAGTCTTGCCTATCCTTGCATAACCTCCATGCATCATGTTTACTTTTCCTCAGAAAGTTGGAATGGGGATGGCAGAAACCCCCAGCACCACTTAATCCAACTAGGGTTACTAAAATATTTTTCAATGATCCTGAAATGCCCTTCAAAAATGATCATCATCTTTGTCTTGGTCTAAAACCTCTGACAAAAATGGTGCAAAACTTTCTAGGTCATCCAAAGGTCACTGGATTAAATCATATGTTATTTGAATTTGGGCATTTAAATGCTAGTTAATATTTTAAATGCCCAAGTAATCCTAAAATGAAATGTTCCATGTTGGATATATTCTATATAGTCGCATGTTCAGTTTGGTGATTTTTGAAAGGGTCTAGGTATTTTTAGAAAAGCCACAAAGATTACAAAAAAATAGAAAAGAAAAATAAAAGAGAGAGAGAGAGAAGGACTAACCTGGCGCCACCAACCGGCCCAGCTCCTGTGCTGGTCCAGCACCGTTGGCCCGGCCCACTGCTGTAGTGGCCCAGCCCGACGCCGCCTCCTTCAACCTCGTGCCAGAAGGCACGAGGGCATGTGCTGGCGGTGCGCCAGCACGCACACGGCCACTGACGGCCACCTCCTGCTTTCCGCCGCTGCCTCGACGCCCGGGACGCTCTGGCGTTGCCACGCAGACCCCTAGACCCCCTCGAGCGCTCCCCTCTCTCCCTGCCTTGCCTCTCTCGCTCTCCCTCCCGAAGCCGAGCGGAGCCGTCGCCACCGCTCGTCTTTGCCGTGGCCACCAGCATCCCCACGCCCAGCCAGCACCCCCATGAGCTCCGCCTCGACGCTATAGAGCCGCACGCCAAAGCATGTGACGCCGGGAGGCCAGCAAAGTCGCCATCGCCGTCGTCTTCCACCTCGGGCTCCAGCCACCATCGTCGTCGATCCGCCGCACGCAGGACGTCCCCGAGCCTGCTAACCATCCCTACGGCACCGCCGTGAGCTCCTCTCTCTTACCCCCTAACCCCGTGGCTCCTCTCGCCCTCTAGCTCCGATTCCTACCGTGGCCAAATCCCGCCGCCGCTCGGGCTCGTTGCCGGAGTTGCTCCAGCGACCATTTGGTCGTGCCAGCGTGTCCAAAGGGCTTGTGGGCATGCGTTGGTATAGTAGGCATCGAGAACCGGTCGTTTTGCACACCGTAGCGACGAATCCATCGTCACCCGAGCTCCGGTCGCCGCCGCGAGCTCTGTTCCGGCGAGCTCTAGCGCCCCCATGGCCACCCACCTACCTCCCTGGATGCAGGCGAGTCCGGGCTACGCCCCGATGCCCTTAGCCACCGCCCCCGTCGCCTTTAGTGCAAGTCCGGTGCGTTTCCGCCGCGGGTTTGGTCACCGCCGGCCAACTCCGGCGACAGCCGACGTGGCGGGGTCATTAGTGCTAATCCCCGCCAGCTGGACCTCACCTAGTCACTGACAGCAGGCCCCGCAACGGGTGAAAGTCCAAGTCAACAAAGGGTTAACCCCTGTCTTGGGCCCCGCTTGTAAGGTTTGACCCTGGCTGGCCGTTGACTCGCTGACGTCACTCAGACGTCTTGCTGGCGCAGTAATGCATTTTCTGGATTTTTATTAATTCAGGAAATTTCAGAAAATAATCAAAACTTCTAAAATTCATAGAAATTAATCTATAGCTCAGAATGAAATAAATTATATATGAAAAATTATCAAAAAAATTCAAGGAATCTGTTTATGGCATTTTCATGCATGTTTGTACATCCTAGGGTTGCTGTACAGGGCAATTTACATAACTGACATTTAAATAAGCACATATGGAGTTTGAATTTGAATCCTTGGTTCAAACCAACTTCATTTAATATGATTGCTAGTTGCATTAGCTCAATCAACAACATATTGCCATGACATTATCATGCATCATAATTGTTGCATTGCATTGATTGTGTTCCTCTTTGTTTGCCGGTATTTGTCCCCTCTCGATAGACGTGGTTCCGACGATGAGTTCGATGACACCGATGAAGAACTATACTATCTTCAGAAGTGCCAGGCAAGAAAAACCCCCTTGTTCATTCTGATACAATCCCACTCTCTCGCTCCTGCTCTCTTTTACTGCATTAGGACAACAACGATTCAACTGTTACATGCTGCGGTAGTTGAACCCCTTTCCTGTGCATGACCTATCATTGCCACAGTAAATAGATGAAACCCACTAGCATGAGTAGGAGTTGTTTGAGCCCTGATGTGCCTACTCATTCATGCTTGTTTTTCAAGCCTACTATTGCATAGAGTTGTGTCAGGTCTGATTCATCGGGAATGAATCGGAGGTGTGTGAACATGTCCTACTATGTGTGAGCTAAGTGTGTGAACACGTTTTGGTAAAGGTAGCGGTGAGAGGCCATGTAGGAGTACATGGTGGGTTGTCTCATTGAAACCGTCCTCAGGAACTAAGTTCTGTGTCTGTGATCCATGAACAGCTACTACCACTCATTGGGATCCTTAATTGACCCTCTCGGCTTCTTAATCACCCTAGTACTCTGTCCAGGAGTTGCAACTAGTTTCTGGTGTTTGTAGGTTATGTGTTGGCGGCCGTGCGTAGCACTGACCCTAGGGGTGGGCTATGATGCGGTAGATACACCGTGGCATGGTGTACCGAGCGCCCGTTTGGTGTCTCGGGAACCCTGTTCACATCGTTCGGGGCCGTATGTGGAAGCCTCGGCCGGACTCCCTGCGGATGGAACCTGGATAGGCGATAAACCTGGACTAGAGACTTAAATGTTTAGGTAGGCCGTGGTCGACACCCTCATTGGGCTTCCGCTTGAAGGTTGTCGAGTACATGTCGTGTAGACGATGGTAAGTGGTGGGAGCGTGTGTGAAGAAGTACACCCCTGCAGGGTTATCAATATCTATTCGAATAGCCGGATTCCTCGGAGATGGAAACTTGGACCCCTTGCATAGTTCATAGACAAGTGAAAGTGGATACTCTAAAATGCGCAAGATAAGCATGAGTGCTATGGATGGCGTTCTCGTGGGAAGACGGGAGCGGATCCATAGTGGTGTATTGATATGGTGAATATGTGGACTCATGTGCTCCACCTCAAAGAGTTACTTGCAGTCGTAGTTCAGGATAGCCACTGAGTCAAAGCTGGCTTGCTGCAGTTAAACTCCACCACCACCCCTATTGATACCGATGCATATCTAGCTAGTTCTGATGTAAGTCTTGCTGAGTACTTTTGTACTCACGTTTGCTTAATTTATGTTTTTGCACAGAGACTTCAGTCTCGCTGGTAGTTCCGTGTGGACTTTGAAGTTTATCTTGATACCTCAGCTACGATCTTGTGCCCTTGGCAGGATCTGGTAGATAGTTAGGCTTGTCAGCCTTCTTCATTTGTAGTTGTCTGTACTCAGACAAGTTAAGCTTCCGCACGTGCTTTGATTTGTATGCTATGATTGTTGGGTCAGGATACCCATGTTTGTAATATCTCGCTCCTCGGAGCCTAATGAATAAATACTTGAGTCATAGAGTTATGTTGTGATGCCATGTTGTATTTACACATATCGAGCATATTGTGTGTATGATTGAAATGCTTGGTATGTGTGGGATCCGACAATCTAGTTGTTTATCCTTGGCAGCCTTTCTTATGGGGAAATGTAGTCTACTGCTTCCATGAGCCATAGTAGTCCGCTACAGCCCGATTCACCAGAGTCCTGTTAGCCCAGCACTACTGCTCAGGACACCTGAATGGCCGACATGTGTTTCACTTCGTTCCTGTGTCTGTCCCTTCGGGGAAATGTCACGCGGTGACATCCGGAGTCCTTCCTAGCCTGCTACAGCCCGGGTTCCCGGAGTCCTGTTAGCCCAGTGCTACAGCCCAGATTCACACGTTGCTGACCGACATGCTCGATGTGATTCATGTATGCCTGTCCCCATAGGTTGGTGCTGCTTTGGTTTCACGACTAGCCATGTCGGCCCGGGTTCTCTGTCATATGGATGCTAGCGACACTATCATATACGTGAGCCAAAAGGCGCAAACGGTCCCGGCCATGGTAAGGAGACACCTGTGGGAATACCGTGCGTGAGGCCGCAAAGTGATATGAGGTGTTACCGGCTAGATTGATGTGACTTGGAATCAGGGTCCTGACAGCTTTGGTATCAGAGCCTGACTGCCTGTAGGATTACCAAGCCAACTAGTCGAAGTTGAGTCTAGAAATGCTTTAGTTATATAAGGGAATTGATTGTGGAAGGGAACGTAAGGCTCTTTTTACTCCTTATACCTCATGCCCTCTGATCTGAGTCATCCTCTTCCTTTCTACGGGGATTAAGAACCAGACTTCTCATCTTTCTATCAAGATCACGTGTTACTAATCCCTAGACTTACATGATTGATGGTTACAAGCCTCATTTCATTTCCTATTACTTCCTTGTGTTGACCTTTCATTACAGAACATTGATTTTGTGATGTTGAGTCGTTATGCCACCATTTTGCAGTATGTCTCAAATCCTTTTAAGCATTTATAGCCGTTATAATGTCCAAGTCATCCCAGGTTTCTAAATAGTCTGATGCATTTGTAAATCCCTTCTTCCCGTTCTCGATGTTCCTTTGGGCCAGATTAAGCACACTACACGGTCTGTGAGGTACTCCGTTGCCTCCGCGTATATGTTGGAGCTACTATTATGACCCTAGGTGCCTTATGAAACCATCTAGTCATCTAGCCATGTTTGGTGTTCTAGTGTGATGATTCTGGCCACCATTCTCGAAAGCATTCCGTGATGCCACTTAGTAGTAGGCATTCTACTCCTGGGTTCTTGACCTAAGATTCACCCTACTTACCTCATGTTGATAGTGTTTGCTAGTTCCTTTAGGATATTAGTAATCTTTGCATTAGTTCTCGAGGTCCGTAGTATTTCCTTCTTCCAAATACCATGAACCATCCTTGGCAGGAGTTCCTTTGAACCAAAATATCACAACCAGAATACTCTTGAGGAGTTCTCCATTCATAATTGTGATTCTGCCAGTTCTACCTTTCTGCATGGGTTATCTGGAAGAAACCTGTTGAACTTGGTTCGACATATTAATCTATGCATCCACAACTCAGAAAGTTATATGCTCCTTGAGTTGTCCATCTTCAGTTGTATTCCGACCATCTTCTATCAATTGATAGTCAAGAGTATGCATGCATTCGTTCATCGATGCCTAATTATTCTTGTGGTCTTTCAAATCGTTCTATTCCAGAATGACTACGAGAAACAAGCTCCAGTACCTCATCCATTTCTAGGATTGGGTCAAAGCAGTTGTATTCCGCAGATCAAATGCCAATCCAGCTTTTGCTCTATTCTACCTTGGGGTATTGCCATCTTTATGTTAGGATTGTCATGAGAATTGCACCATCTCTTATGAATTCTTGACGCAGTAATACTTCTCGCTATCATTATTCATTCCTCGGTCCCGTGTTGTCGCAACCGGAATGCCGACAAGTGAATCATGATGTGTGAAATCAATAGTCCTAGCAACCCCGTTGCTTGGTAGTTAATGGACAATAATCTTATCCTTAGCGTGTCGATTATTAAATCATCATCCTAAGGTTGATCGTGCTACCTAGTCCTTATTTCCGGTGCACTCTTCGATCAATGAGTTAGGAGTGTGTCAATCCCTCACTCTTTTGATCATATCAACTTGCCCTGAAAAGCAAGGTTGTTCTTGAGCTTAGTAACATATCGGTGGTTCGTGACTCTCCTAATATCTTCTCGGAAGTGCTACCAGGTTGTCACCTGACCGCTATGTTAAGTTCGTGATCAAGTTGGTTTCTTGTAAACCACCCCTTCTCCAAGAATCCATGTTGGATATCCCTGAGCTGGTTGGTTAAGCTAAACAACAACTTGGAGAGTTGGAAGATAGAAACTTGTCTAACTTAGTTCATGTTAAGGGATATCCTTTTGTGTGTGTGTGTGCTGAAGGAAGGTGATATCTCCATTGATTGGTCCTCGTGATCAGTTGTTGGATCTATTGCCTTGTCAAAACTTTGACTTGAGTATGGGCTATCGTCAAGTCAAATCAGAACCAACGATGTTCGTAATGTTGTCTTACTCGTGGATGATCCCTCGAGCATACACCATTACATCTTTTGGTCTGACCAATGCTATCACCGTGTTCACATGATGGTGGAAGTCCAGTGATACGGAAATTCCGATGAGTTGCTGTTAAGCCCATCAGCAGCATTTTGTCCCCCCCCCATGACTCATGTTGAACATCAACTTAGTGTTGGAAACTTGTGTAAGCATTTCTTCGTGTTTCATTCATGAAGCATATGTTTGGATGAAAGTAGTGACTTCCTTTAATTCATGTGCATCTGATGCAAGTTGCCGCCATGAATTTGAGAAAGGTTTGTTTTGTTTCCCTTGGGATCATCCCAAATCAGTCATGCATACGTGTGAAGTATTCTATGGTTTGGTAGATTAATTACCTCCACTCCATATGTGTTCCTAGCACACCAAGCCACTGATTGGTTTGTTCAAGGAGAAGAAGTTTCTTCTTAAGAGCTAGACTTACGCAAGGACTTCGATATCCTCGTTGATGGTTCCCTCCTGAACTTGGTAGTGTTGTGTTGTAAGACTACTAGGTGACCATGCTTGTCTAGGACATCGTGTTCACATGCTTGTAGGAGAACCAGCTCATGTTTTGGAGCTTACTACCGTAGTTCATTCCCCCGAGAATCTCGCAACGTCATCTCGTCGATTTGTGTTGCAAACATTTTTCTTTCCAGACTCGATGAGTCTGGATTATCTTGACATCAACCAGATCTGAATCTCACGCAGATATGATGGTTGGGACGTTTCTCAAGGACTGTAATATTGGTCTCTCTGTAACCCGGGAAAGTAGATGTTGTGGCCAACACACCCAACCGGAAGACTTATTATTGTAGTATCTTGATTGAGAAAGTTTGCCACCTCCCCATAAGGATTTCGTAGAATTTATTCCAATAGTTGTTCCTTACGGATTTTTGTGTTCCTGAAGTCCGACCTTTTACTTGATGTTCTAGATATCAAACCATATCTATGAATGGATTACGCTAGCACATCAAGGAGAACATTAGAAGCGGAGTGCTAGATGTCTCTCGGTCGATCATCCAGATTCTGTTTCCTTAGCCTCGCTAAGGGGAAGTCTGAGAAGGTGTTATCTTCCTTTGTATCCACATCATCCATCATTAGTCATCATGGTAGTATGTCGTGTTGCCAGGATCCGTGCCACGGATGTTGGTAAAACCTTGATGAATATGGAAATGCTCAAGTTCTTGAGAGCACGTGCAAGCAAAATCATCCATTGCGTTGCTTTCAACAAGGTAGTGCACATCATCCATTCTAGTCTGGATATGCCATCCCTTCGTATTCCGCCAAATGATTGTTGTGATTGCCTTAGGCTGGTATAAGGAGTCTCAATGATCTCCGAATCAAAAGTAATTCTTTTTTGCCACTTAAGGGAATAATTCTACGAGTCACCTCCCCTAAGGTGCCTCATTATGGAATCATGGCGATTATTTCATCGCTATCTTAAGATCTTGCCCCACCTTCTTCAGCATGAGATTTTTTCCTACCCAGTAGAACCTTGTCATCTACCTCTTTCCATCACTCCTAATGTGTGCTTCGTGTCTTAGCTCATGAGATGTATCTATGTCTCATTCCGTGAGTTAATCCTGAGTTGATAGATCTTCGAGAAGATTGATCCTTCTAGAGTTTCTTTCCCTCTTGTTGTCATGTCGGTAGGAGTTCCTAGAGCAAGACTTCGTGACAATGATGGTGATCGAATCAACAATCTTATGAAGTGCAACCTGGATCGTGAATATTGTGTTGGTCGTGTGTCCCCTCTGTCTTCTTACCTCACGACTTGAATCTCGGGACGAGATTCTTGTTTAGTGGGGGTGAGCTATCACAGCCCTAGCTTAGTCTTGCCTATCCTTGCATAACCTCCATGCATCATGTTTACTTTTCCTCAGAAAGTTGAAATGGGGATGGCAGAAACCCCCAGCACCACTTAATCCAACTAGTGTTACTAAAATATTTTTCAATGATCCTGAAATGCCCTTCAAAAATGTTCATCATCTTTGTCTTGGTCTAAAACCTCTGACAAAAATGGTGCAAAACTTTCTAGGTCATCCAAAGGTCACTGGATTAAATCATATGTTATTTGAATTTGGGCATTTAAATGCTAGTTAATATTTTAAATGCCCAAGTAATCCTAAACTGAAATGTTCCATCTTGGATATATTCTATATAGTGGGCACGTTCAGTTTGGTGATTTTTGAAAGGGTCTAGGTATTTTTAGAAAAGCCACAAAGATTACAGAAAAATAGAAAAGAAAAATAAAAGAGAGAGAGAGAAGGACTAACCTGGCGCCACCAACCGGACCAGCTCCTATGCTGGTCTAGCACCGTTGGCCCAGCCCACTGCTGTAGCGGCCCAGCCTGGCGCCGCCTCCTTCAACCTCGTGCCAGAAGGCACGAGGGCGTGTGCTGGCAGTGCACCAGCACGCGCACGGCCACGGACGGCCACCTCCTGCTTTCCGCCACTGCCTCGACGCCCTGGACGCTCTGGCATTGCCACGTAGACCCCTAGACCCCCTCGAGCGCTCCCCTCTCTTCCTGCCTTGCCTCTCTCGCTCTCCCTCCCGAAGCCGAGCAGAGCCGTCGCCACCGCTCATCTTTGCCATGGCCACCAGCATCCCCACGCCCAGCTAGCACCCCCATGAGCTCCGCCTTGACGCTGTAGAGCCGCACGCCAAAGCATGTGACCCCGGGAGGCCAGCAACGTCGCCATCACCGTCGTCTTCCACCTCGGACTCCGGCCACCATCGTCGTCGATCCGCCGCACGCAGGACGTCCCAGAGCCTGCTAACCATCCCTACGGCACCGCCGTGAGCTCCTCTCTCTTACCCCCCTAACCCCGCGGCTCCTCTCGCCTGCTAGCTCCAATTCCTATCGTGGCCAAATCCCACAGCCGCTCGGGCTCGTTGCCAGAGTTGCTCCGGCGACCATTTGGTCGTGCTAGCGTGTCCAAAGGGCTTGTGGGCATGCGTAGGTATAGTAGGCGTCGAGAACCGGTCATTTTGCACACCGTAGCGATGAATCCATCGTCACCCGAGCTTCGGTCGCCGCCGCGAGCTCCGTTCCGGCGAGCTCCCACGGCCACCCACCTACCTCCCTGGATGCGGGCGAGTCCGGGCTACGCCCCGATGCCCTTAGCCACCGCCCCCGTCGCCTTTAGCGCAAGTCCGGCGAGTTGCCGCCGCGGGTTTGGTCACCGCCGGCCAACTCCGGCAACAGCCGACGTGGCGGGGTCATTAGTGCTAATCCCCGCCAGCTGGACCTCACCTAGTCACTGACAGCGGGCCCCGGAATGGGTCAAAGTCCAAGTCAACACGGGGTTAACCCTTGTCTTGGGCCCCGCTTTTAAGGTTTGACCCTGGCTGGCCATTGACTCGCTGACGTCACTCAGACGTCATGCTGGCGCAGTAATGCATTTTCTGGATTTTTATTAATTCAGGAAATTTCAGAAAATAATCAAAACTTCTAAAATTCATAGAAATTAATCTATAGCTCAGAATGAAATAAATTATATATGAAAAATTATTAGAAAAATTCAAGGAATCTGTTTATGGCATTTTCATGCATGTTTGAACAACCTAGGGTTGCTGTACAGGGAAATTTGCATAATTGACATTTAAATAAGCACATATGGAGTTTGATTAATATGATTGCTAGTTGCATTAGCTCAATCAACAACATATTGCCATGACATTATCATGCATCATAATTGTTGCATTGCATTGATTGTGTTCCTCTTTGTTTGCCGGTATTTGTCCCCTCTCGATAGACGTGGTTCCGACGATGAGTTCGATGACACCGATGAAGAACTATACTATCTTCAGAAGTGCCAGGCAAGCAAAACCCCCTTGTTCATTCCGATACAATCCCACTCTCTCGCTCCTGCTCTCTTTTACTGCATTAGGACAACAACAATTCAACTTTTACATGCTGCGGTAGTTGAACCCCTTTCCTCTGCATGACCTGTCATTGCCACAGTAAATAGATGAAACCCACTAGCATGAGTAGGAGTTGTTTGAGCCCTGATGTGCCTACTCATTCATGCTTGTTTGTCATGCCTGCTATTGCATAGAGTTGTGTCAGGTCTGATTCATCGGGAATGAATCGGAGGTGTGTGAACATGTCCTACTGTGTGTGAGCTAAGTGTGTGAACACGTTTTGGTAAAGGTAGCGGTGAGAGGCCATGTAGGAGTACATGGTGGGTTGTCTCATTGAAACCGTCCTCAGGAACTGAGTTCTGTGTCTGTGATCCATGAACAACTACTACCACTCATTGGGATCCTTAATTAACCCTCTCGGCTTCTTAATCACCCTAGTACTCTGTCCAGGAGTTGCAACTAGTTTCTGGTGTTTGTAGGTTATGTGTTGGCGGACGTGCGTAGCGCTGACCCTAGGGGTGGGCTATGATGCGGTAGATACACCGTGGCACGGTGTATCGGCGCCCGTTTGGTGTCTCGGGAACCCTGTTCACATCGTTCGGGGCCATATGTGAAAACCTCGGCCGGACTCCCTGCGGATGGAACCTGGATAGGCGATAAACCTGGACTAGAGACTTAAGTGTTTAGGTAGGCCGTGGCCGACACCCTCGTTGGGCTTCCGCTTGAAGGTTGCCGAGTACATGTCGTGTAAACGACGGTAAGTGGTGGGAGCGTGTGTGAAGAAGTACACCCCTGCAGGGTTATCAATATCTATTCAAATAGCCGGATTCCTCAGATATGGAAACTTGGACCCCTTGCATAGTTCATAGACAAGTGAAAGTGGATACTCTAAAATGTGCAAGATAAGCATGAGTGCTATGGATGGCGTTCTCGTGGGAAGACGGGAGCGGATCCATAGTGGTGTATTGATATGGTGAATATGTGGACTCATGTGCTCCACCTCAAAGAGTTACTTGCAGTCGTAGTTCAGGATAGCCACTGAGTCAAAGCTGGCTTGCTGCAGTTAAACTCCACCACCCCCCCTATTGATACCGATGCATATCTAGCTAGTTCTGATGTAAGTCTTGCTGAGTACTTTTGTACTCACGTTTGCTTAATTTATGTTTTTGCAGAGAGACTTCAGTCTCGCTGGTAGTTCCGTGTGGACTTCGACGTTTAGCTTGATACCTCAGCTATGATCTTGTGCCCTCGGCAGGATCTGGTAGATAGTCAGGCTTCTCAGCCTTCTTCATTTGTAGTTGTCTGTACTCAGACAAGTTAAGCTTCCGCATGTGCTTTGATTTGTATGCTATGATTGTTGGGTCATGAGACCCATGTTTGTAATATCTCGCTCCTCGGAGCCTAATGAATAAATACTTGAGTCGTAGAGTTATGTTGTGATGCCATGTTGTATTTACACATATCGAGCATATTGTGTGTATGATTGAAATGCTTGGTATGTGTGGGATCCGACAATCTAGTTGTTTATCCTTGGCAGCCTCTCTTATGGGGAAATGTAGTCTAGTGCTTCCATGAGCCATAGTAGTCCGCTACAGCCCGGTTCACCGGAGTCCTGTTAGCCCAACACTACTGCTCAGGACACCTGACTGGCCGGCATGTGTTTCACTTCGTTCCTGTGTCTGTCCCTTTGAGGAAATGTCACGCGGTGACATCCGGAGTCCTGCCTAGCCTTCTACAGCCCGGGTTCCCGGAGTCCTGTTAGCCCAGTGCTACAGCCCAGATTCACACGCTGCTGACCGACATGCTCGATGTGATTCATGCATGCCTGTCCCCATAGGTTGGTGCCGCTTTGGGTTCACGACTAGCCATGTCGGCCTGAGTTCTCTGTCATATGGATGCTAGCGACACTATCATATACGTGAGCCAAAAGGCGCAAATGGTCCCGGCCATGGTAAGGCGACACCCATGGGAATATCGTGCGTGAGGCTGCAAAGTGATATGAGGTGTTACCGACTAGATCGATGTGACTTGAAATCGGGGTCCTGACACACGTGGGACCGCATGTTAGCAAACCACCAAGACAACATCCTCTGAAAATAAGAAGCCTAATCCTAGACTTACAAAGGGCTACGTAGCTGCTACGTATACTTTCCATCTAATCTATATATGCCCCCCTGATTTTCAGGTGGGGTGGGCCTAATCCTCTCCTTTAATCCAATCAAATAATCCCACATCACATCAGTTCGTAACTTTACGTAAACCATTACGTGGATGTAGCATTGCTCAAATAAGAAACCTCCCCCGCCATCGGCGCGGGAAAATCACCTCCTTTTTACTAATCTTGATTCTATAATTTTATAGATCAACATAATTGAGATTTGTATAGATAGCACACAGGAGCAAAACCAAGTGGTATGGTTAAGGGCCTCCACAATGTGTAGCCAAATGTGAAAATAGCTTTTGGCATCGTGGGAACCATTGTGGACGGTGTTTCCAAAGCCAAAAAGATGCAACCAAAGCTCCCTGATTGATTGATTGAAGGAATAGAAAAATGCAACGTCTCTCCTCTTTCTCCCATGCTTGGACGCATGTGGTACATTATTGAGCACGGAGTCTACTCCCCTGTCCCTTCTATCACAAATCACAAAGCAGTGAGGCGTCAAATCACAAAAGCACGGACGAAGCAACCATCATTTCACTCTTCGCTGACTCCGCTTCTCCATTGTCTTCTTCGAGAAACCATCTCACCGCACTAGTACTCCTAGTAGTACTCCTTCCAGTCCTTTTTTGTCTGCGTCTAAGAAAATTTCATTTTCCCCGCAATGCTCTGCGCATTGGCATTTTTTCGCTGCTCTTTCCAACCGAGCCCTCCATCCCTTTCCACCGCATGCGTGCCTGCAGTAATCCCATCTCTCTTTCCCATGTGCTTCGCATCTTCGCAAGGCAGAGAGAGCTGCTTGCATGCAGAAACAGGAGAGAGGGCGGGAGGCGCATGCGTGTAGAGAGATGGACATGGGAGAGAGAGATACGACATGCATGCAAAATCTGAGCCAATCTCGCATGCAACCAGGTGTAAGGGCATATTTATCCCTAAGGTGTTTTGGTGATTGATGACAATGCTTTTGTGGACTAATCGTGTGCCTTGAGTTTCCCAGACGTTTCATCGCTAGGCACAAGACGGTTTGGTGCCCCTTGAAGACTATTGAAGACGGTGTTTTTCTACGTTTCTTTTTGGTGGATTTGAGTCATAGGAAAGCCGTACTATTAAGAGGGGGTCCGCGTCGGAAAGGTTAGGGTGGAATCATCACGTACACGTTTTCTTCCTTGTCTCCTCCTTTCCCATTCGCATTGGAGCATCCTCCATTTTTCCTCTTTGTTTTGTCCTGGTTGCTGATGATGGGCTTGCCGTAGTACTGCTCCCTGGAGTGGTAGTACCGTACTTCGGCGCGGTAGTACGGCAGGAGCCCACGGTAGTACCTCTCCCCTACAGCCGTAGTACCGTGGCCCCCAGGCCAAGTGCTGCTTCATCATGGTAGTAGGGGCGGATGTAATTTTTTACATCCGCGCCTCTGCAGTAGTACCGCACCCAGTGGGCGGTAGTACCGCGCGCGGCCTAGCTCAGCTGCCAGGCGGTAGTACCGCTCCTCAGCGGTAGTACTGTGTCGGATACGGAAGTAGGCATGGATGTATTTTTATTCATCTGCGCTCTTCCCAGGCTAGGAGTTTCCTGCCTTGCGGTAGTACCGCAAGGGGGAGCGGTAGTACTGCGCCTGCGGCAGTACCGCCCTTAGCCCTTGTGCTATAGGTCTGCCCTAGCTCCTGTTGCTGCTGCAGTAGTGCCGCAGTCCCTCACGCTAGTGCCGCATGGCCTTGCGGTAGTACCGCTGGTCAGGGGCGGTAGTACCGCATGGCCTTACGGTAGTACCGCTGGTCAGGGGCGATAGTACCACATGTCACGGGCTGGTTAGGTGGATAACGGTTGGATTTTGTCCACAGCTATATAAGGGGTGTCTTCTTCCTCTAGTTTACTACCTCTTCCAACCCTAAGCTCCATTGTTGCTCCAAGGTCCATTTTCGCTCGATCTCAATCCCTAGCCAATGAAACTTGTTGATTTGCTCGGGAGTGGCTGAGAAGGCCCCAATCTACACTTCCACCAAGAGAAATTTGATTCCCCCCACTAATCCCTTGCGGATCTTGTTACTCTTTGGTGTTTGAGCACCCTAGACGGTTGAGGTCATCGCGGAGCCATAGTCCATTGTGGTGAAGCTTCGTGGTGTCATTGGGAGCCTCCAATTAAGTTGTGGAGATTGCCCCAACCTTGTTTGTAAGGGTTTGGTCGCCGCCTCCAAGGGCACCAATAGTGGAATCATGGCATCTCGCATTGTGTGAGGGCGTGAGGAGAATATGATGGCCCTAGTGGCTTCTCGGGGAGCATTGTGCCTCCACACCGCTCCAACAGAGACGTACTTCCCTTTAAAGGGAAGGAACTTCGGTAACACATCCTCGTCTCCACCGGCTCCACTCTTGGTTATCTCATGCCTTTACTTGTGCAAGCTTATTTGTAATATATCTCTTGCTTACTTGTGTACTTATCATTGTTGCATCATATAGGTTGCTCACTTAGTTGCACATCTAGACAACCTACTTTGATTCAAAGTTTAAATTGTTAAAGAAAAGCTAAAAATTGTTAGTTGCCTATTCACCCCCCCTCTAGTCAACTATATCGATCCTTTCAATTGGTATCAGAGCCTTCTCTCTTTATTAAGGACTTTACCGTCTGAAGAGTATGGTTGACGTCGTCGAACGTGAGGAGGAGCACTCCGGTGCAAATCCGGTATCTTCTACGGGAGATGGGGGAACCGCGGTCTCGCGTGAGGAGTTCAATGTGGCGTTGGACACATTGAAAACCTCCATGACGACCGAGGTCAAAAGCATGTTTAATGAATTCTTAGAAGGGCTTAAACTTTCCACCGCACCGTTGAAAGTGGGTGATCCCGCAAACAAGGTGACGGATGCTACCTCCGACAAGGGGGAAGCTACTAGCAAGAAAGCCCTTCCTTCTAGTGGTAAAAGTGGCACCGGCATATTTGCCCTTGTGGAACCTGCACTTGTCTATGGTGGACCTCTCCCTTCCACTCATTTGAATAATGCCGGCCCGGCCCCTAAGATTGAGAAGAATGTAGAATTTGATTCTTGGGTCTATCGTTTTAAGTGTCATTTAAATCATGTGAACACTAACCTTTGGAGAATAATTGAAGAAGGTTTCTATCCGCATGACCGAAGCACTTCACTCCTAGAGAAGCCGTGGATATTCAATTCAATGAGAATGCTCTCTTCATCATTCAAGAAGCTATCCCACCCGAAGACCTTCCTCATCTCCAGCCCTACTCCTTGGCCAAAGATGCTTGGCGCCAAGTGGTTTCCCTCTACCGGGGAAGCACAAGCATTCAACGCTCCAACTATGAAGTGGTGCAAGATGAAGCCGATGAGTTTGCAATGAAAGAAGATGAAGAACCTCGTGAGCTCTATCGAGGGTAACCAAACTCGCGGTCTCGCTCCGAGATCATGGAAGCAAGGACACGGATGGCAATTGGATCAAGCACAAATTCCTCAAGGCAATGATGCCCTACCACAAAGCCATGTCCTCCATCATTCGTCAAAGGCCGGACTTCCACACCTTGTCCTCAAGTGATGTGTTGGATGAGTTCGTTGCTATGAGCATCTTGGACAAGACCGCCGACAATGCGGTACTTCACTCTCAAAGAGTAAAGAAACCCAACCTTGCTCTAAAGGCCAAGGTTAGTATGGAGGAAGAGGATGAAGATGAAGAAGAGGAGAGCAACCTCGAAGATACGAAGTATGCCTATCATGAACACATGGCCCTTGCTTCAAAGCAATTTTGGATCAAGAAGAACTCAAGGCCCAACTTCAACAAGAACAATTCAAGTGGCGCAAAGGGCAAGCAACGAGTGAGGACTTTTTTCAATTGTGGCAATGTAAGCCACTTTGTTGCGGAGTGCCCTTATGAGAAGAGGGAAGACAATGGTGGCAAGCTCATCTGAAAGGACAAGGCCAAGTCATTACCCAACAAGAGCAACTTCACCAAGAAGACTCCTCCCAAGGCATTGGTGGTACAATAAGAGTACAATGAGGATGATGATGATGATGAAGATGGTGAGTCGGTTACCATGGCCTCCGTTGCCATTGCGACGACTCCACGGGTGTCTCTCTTCGACTCACCCAATGAGAGCATCACCGCCAAGTGCCTCATGGCTAAAGCCACCAACAAGGTAACCCCCAACATCAAAACTACCATCATTAATCATCCTTCTTCGATGGATAGCATTGATGAACATGAGGGAACTAATGTGAAGGTGAATGAGTTTGAGGCCTTTATGGGTAAACTCAAGGGTAAATCCAAGAAGCACTTTGTTGCTCTCTTGGAACAACTTGGTGAAGCCAATGACATGATCGAGGCTCACGAAGATACCATCTCTAAGATGGAGGGGCATAGTCATGACTATGCCGATGAGATTTCGGATCTTTCGAATGCTCTTGAGGAAGAGCGTGGTCTTCGTTTAGCTCTTGAGGAGTCTCACAACGATGATCATGCTAAATTAAAGAAAGATCTTGATCATGCCATTGTTGTTTCTCATGTGCTAAACCCTAAGAAGGCAATGCTTGGGGTTGATCTTGCTAGACTCAAAGAGGAGTTTGACATTCTCGACAAGGATCACAAAGTCTTGAAGGGTGTTCATGCTACCCTCAAGGATTTGCATGATCAACTCCAAGTGAAGCTAACCAAGGAGAAAGCCACTTTTCCTCGTATGGTATTAATTGATAATGCAAATGCTACTAACCCGTGTTGTGAGCATGTGCATCTTACTGAGGAGAATGTTAAGTTGAAGGAGCAACTTGAGAAAGGCCTTGTGTCATGCATACAAGTTTAGAAGAACCTAAACGACCTTTTGAGAAATCAAAAGGAAGGTGTGGCCAAGGAGGGGATTGGGTTCGCACCCAAGCCCAAGAACAAGAAGAAGGATAACAAGACCAAACGACCTCCTCCTCTCAAGCAAATTTTTGTGAAGGAGGGAGAGAGTGCTTCCATGGAGAAGAAGAACAATGCGAAGGGTGGCAGTGTCAAAAAGGGCAATGCCACCTCTCCCAACAAAGCCGACGACTTTAATCCTTCTTATGTGTTATGTCGTGCTAGTGATGGGCATGTCTATGCCAAATTTGTTGGTTCTCCTCATGAGTACATTGAATGGTCTATTTGGGTTCCTAAGACCCTTGTTACTAACATCAAAGGACCCATTAGAAAATGGGTACCTAAAACCAAGCATTGATCTCTTGCAGGTGTTTGCTTCCGGTGGGGGATCATGGTTGCTCGATAGTGGAGCTACAAATCATATGACCGAAAGCAAGGACTTGGTGGTGGACGTGCATAAGATTTCATCTATGCCCACCAATGTCGAGTGGGGTGATGCCTCATCTTCTAAGGTATTGGGACTTGGCAAGGTTGTCATCTCTCATGATCTCACGATCAAGAAGGTCATGCTTGTTGAGTCCCTTGCTTACAATTTACTTTCCGTTCATCAACTTGCAATCATGGGCTTTGCCACTTTCTTTGGTATTGATACCATGGCCCTCTTGTGGAGCAAGACTCTTAAAGTAGCCTTTTTTGGGCATGTCGAGAACGGTCTATATGTGATTAACTTTTCGGAGAGACCCACTAAGACCGCGACGTGCCTAATGGCTAAAGTTGATGTGGGATGGATTTGGCATCGCCGTTTAGCCCATGTCAATATGAGATCTTTGCAAAGTCTTCTCAAGGGGGACCATGTCCGTGGACTAACGAATGTTAGTTTTGCTAAAAAGATCGTGCTTGCAATGCTTGTATCGAAGGAAAGCTTCATGAGAAGGCTCACCCTCCCACGACTATCATTTACTCGAAGAGGCCATTGGAGCTCCTTCACTTGGATCTTTCTGGGCCTCCATCCTTTGATAGTATTGGGGGTAGGAAGTATTGCTTGGTGATTTTGGATGACTATTCAAGATATACTTGGGTGTATTTCTTCAAGAGGAAGAGCGAGACCCAACAAACCGTCATTGACTTTGCAAATGAAGCACAACGTCAACACAATGCAAAGATCTTGACAATAAGAAGTGACAACGACACCGAGTTCAAGAACTACACCTTGGATGAGTTTCTTAGTGATGAGGGGATCAAGCATCAATATTCCGCACCCTACACCCCTCAACAAAACGGTGTTGCGGAGAGGAAGAACCGGGCTGCCGGGGTGCTGATCCACGCGGGCACCTATGGGACCGGCGGACCGGGTCCCTTTCGGTTCAGCGGGGGCGGAGGTCGCGCAAAGAGCAGATCGGGGCGAAGCACGCGAGCGATTTACCCAGGTTCGGGCCGCACGGATGCGTAAAACCCTACTCCTGCTTTGTGGTTTTGTATTGATTTTTAGCTCGGGAGCACGGATTGCTATAGTACACACCAGCGGCTAGCAAGACCTAGCATGAGTGTTCGAACTGGCTAAAAAACCCCCCTCTACGTTGCACACGGGCCTCCTTTTATATGCTCAAGGGGTTACCGACAGGTGGCAACGGAGGTAAAGGGCAAAAATGGAAAGGTGTTGTGGTAGGCACAGCTACCTGTTACAGTGTATCATACCTAACCCTGGCGGCAGGGGACAAGGGCATTAATTGCCCGTCTGTGTCGCCTAAACAGTACCGAAAGGGACCGCTAGGGACGCCACCGTTTGCCACGATGGTTATCTTGTCAGCGCCTGCTTGCCACCGCGCACCCCTAGCTGCATGGCCTCCTGCCACGTGTGCTTGGGAGGGTCTTAGAGTGACACAATGGCGGGTGTGCTGGAGCGCGGGCACGAAGTGGGGGTTTCCCGCGGCAAGCTCCTTGCCGCGGTCGTCGTCTTGTCGTGTTCGGGAGCTTGTCGCTCACCGGGCCTTGCCGGGACACGTGGCGCGTCGCGGCAAGTTTCTTGAAATGCCTTGAGTGGCCTTCCCGGCAAGCTCCTCTTGCCGGGGTCTTGTCTTCTTGACTTGGACACTTTGTTCTTGAATGGCTCCAAAGGAACCACGGAGGATCTTGGCGGTCACCCGGCAAGCCTTGCCGCGGGATGCTGCGACTGCCCGTGCACAAGTTCGGGATACTAGGGTACCCCTACTCTAGTACACCGACAGGAGCCCCCGGGCCTGGGCCATACACGATGCCGAGCGCTGTTGGGCCAGGCCCAAAACAGTGCACGGGCACGCGCGGCCTAGGTCACGCCGCATATCTCTCCGCTTCCATCGCGCACGCCCAGAACGGCACGCGTCAAACGCGGCGTCGTGGATGACGTGGGCGGCGTGCGCGGGGCTAAGCCCCGCGAGCATGCGTCAGGCCATGATGAAGGGGACAGTTCACGCCCTCCTCCCTAAACGGAGGTAGGCGTGGGGACGTGGTGCATTTACTGGACGGGGCCGGTGCACGGTTTTCGAGGCGTCCACTCCCCGCGATCATGGGGTGGGGCGAGGCCGCCTCATCCGTCGCCTCGGTTCTGCATCCCCGCCACGCGGCTCCCATGCGCTTGGGGTCGCGGACGGTGGAAGCGGGAAACTGGGCCGTCGCGAGCAGAGGCAGCGGGTCGGCCCCGACTCCCTGCTCTTCCCGTCCCTTGATTCGCTGAGTGGGGAGGCCGAGCCCCCACCTCGCTCCTTTATAAAGAGCGGGAGGGGAGCACAGAAGCCCGCACTCTCTCATCTCCTCCTTTCTTCAGCTTCTGCTCCCCTTTCTCTCATTCGCCATGGAGAAAGGGAACCCTGGCCCTTCATCGGTGGCGGCGAGGGTCGCCGCCAGACAGCGCACCCCTCCCTCTCCCGCGCCCGTGGTGGCAGAGCCAGCCATAAGGGGAAGAGGGAGGGGGCGAGGTCGTGGACGAGGTCGAGGACGAGGTCGAGGCGCTCGGGGAAGAGGCGGACGGGGCGGCGCGCCAGCTTCGCTTCCGCCGGCGGTTCCTCTCCCCACGGCGGTCCATATAGGGGACGACCCTTGCGAGTTCTTCGTCAGGCTGCGCCGGGCGCCCCGTCGTCGCCTCCGGCTTCCAGCTCCGTTTGCGAGCGCGATGGAGTAGGACCCACCCGAGACACTGAGACTGCACATGAGGGGCTGTGGGATCAGCGGCACGCGAGTCCGCGTTGTATTCCTAGCCCCTAATGTGATGTATCTTGATCGAGGGTGGAAGACGCTCGCCCGTATCCACAGCCTGATGGAGGGGTTTACCCTCTATTTTAAGTTGATGGAGGGCGATCTCCTCTCCGTCAAGGTCTTCGGGTGCTTCGGCACTCGGGCGAAGTGCTGCGTGGACAGCTCCTCCGATAGTGAAGGCTCCCCCTCGAGCGAGAGTGACGAGGAGGAGAGCAACAGTGATGATGAGGGTAGCGGGCGGCGGGATGGCGGGTCCGACTAGGTGTCGGGCGCCGCTTCGTGTGGCACCGGTGACCCCATCATCCGTGTCGCCGGCTCCTTGAACTCCCCGAGGTCGTCTCCTTGGGCGGCTGGCGTAGGGAGGCTGCGGAAGGGGAAGAGGGCTGGCGACAAGGCCGTCAAGTCGGAGTACGAGGGCGTGGTGCCCTCGACAGCGTGCTGACGTCCTGCCGCCCCGTCTTCGAGTCCCGCTTCCGGCGCCGCCATCACCGTCCAGCCTTCGGACGGCCCCCGGGATGTTGTCTTGGTGTCTTCTGGCACCCGTAGCTCGCCTAGGCGCCCCTTTTGCCCTTTTCGCCTCCTTGACCTACCTCCTGAAGAGAGGGACAGGAAAGGGATTACGGGCATCTTATCTTTTTAATTTGTAAGCCTTTGGGCCTTAGCTGCATCTAAAACTTGTAATCCTCTCTTTCATGTTTTTCATCCTCTATGGACTGTACCTGAGTGGGATGTTTTTTAATGAAAAGGGGATGCTTGCCGGGTTATTTGTCTTGCGGGTTGAACCCACGCCAAGGAGCAAATCCTTGGTATCCCTCGGACAGACATTTCATCTCCCGGCAACAGGCCCTGCCGCCTTCCCACGTCGCTCGACCTTTCTCACGCCTTTGACGGAGGCGGGAACGAGGTGGGTGCGGCCTCCTCGTTTCATCCCTTTGCTGCCGCGACTACGACCAAACTTGGCCCCGGGAACGAGCCCCAGGGCCTAGAGTTGAGGGAGCACGGCAGTTTTCGGGAAGAAACGCGGTTTCGCATTCCCCAGTCCATAAGAGGATGCATGATGAGGGACGAAAGACTTATCTGATATCGCGGCCCCCGGCAACTCTGGCTTGCCGTGGACGAATCTTGGTACTCGCAGCCCCCAGCAACACTGGCTTGCCGGGGCCCAGGTGCCGGCGCGCCCTTCTTCTCCTTTTCGTCCTCAAGCGGTCTGGCCAGGATATGCGAGCCCTGCGAACGAAAGAGAAGCAAAGGGACGGACACTCGACCTCTAAGCTAGGGGTTAGCCGCTGTTAGGCACTATCAACCCTAACCAAGGACGAGACTCGACCTAGCATGCATGCTATAACCCCGGGGTGCCAGCGCTTCATTTACTTGTGCTCAGGGTCTGCGCCTGGCTTTGTACAAAGGATTACATGCAACAGCGGCAAGACTTGTACAAAAGGGTGGTTGCCGGACAGGGTCCGACAACCGCGCCTTACGGGTAAAACTTACGAAGATGCTCGATGTTCCAGGAGTTGCTCACTGGTACGCCATCTTCGGTCTCAAGGCGGACAGCGCCAGGCCTTGTGACTCGCTTCACCCGGTAAGGGCCTTCCCACTTCGGCATCAACTTGTTGGAATTCTTGGCGGACTGATCGCGCCGAAGAACAAGGTCGCCTTCCTCGAGACTTCTGGCGTTAACTTTGCGGCTATGGTAGCGGCGCAAAGCTTGCTGGTAGCGAGCAGCTCGCACAGTAGCCTGAAGACGGTCTTCCTCAAGGAGCAGCGCGTCATCTTGTCGCAGCCGCTCTTGCTCGAGCTTATCATAAGCGAGCACTCGAGGTGACCCATATACGAGTTCCGTGGGGATAACTACCTCTGCTCCATAGACTAGAGCAGAAGGTGTTTGTCCAGTGGCTCGATTTGGCGTCGTTCTGATCGACCAAAGAACCACCGGCAGCTCCTCGATCCAGTTTCTTCCACACTTGTGCAGCTTGTCAAAAGTTCTGGTCTTGAGCCCGCGCAGCACTTCAGCATTTGCCCTCTTCGCTTAACCGTTGCTTCTCGGGTGAGCAACAGAAGCGAAGCAGACCTTGGCGCCAAGATCTTGGACGTACTGCGTGAAGGTGCGGCTCGTAAATTGCGTACCGTTGTCGGTGATTACCCTATTAGGGATCCCGAAGCGGCAAACAATCGACCTGAAGAACTTGACGGCTGACTGTGCTGTCACCTTCCTCACTGGTTCCACTTCCGGCCACTTTGTGAACTTGTGGATTGCAACGTACAAGTACTCAAAGCCCCCGACAGCTCGGGGAAAGGGGCCGAGGATGTCGAGCCCCCAGAGCGAAAATGGCCAGGATAAAGGGATCGTCTGGAGAGCTTGAGCTGGTTGGTGTATCTGCTTGGAATGAAACTGACACGCTTCACACTTGGTTACTTGTGCAGTTGCATCCTGGAGGGCTGTTGGCCAGAAGAAACTTGCCGGAAAGCTTTACCGACAAGTGCTCTTGCGCCAATGTGGTGACCACATATGCCTCCATGTATTTCTGCCAACAGCTTTTGTCCATCTTCCCGGGGAATACACTTCAATTTCACACTGTCAAGTCTTCTTCTGTACAGTGTCTTGTCGACAAACTGGTACATACTTGACTGCCGGGCTACTCTCTCCGCTTCTTCTTGCTCTTCGGGAAGTCCTCCTGTCTAAAGGAAATGGACAATCTGCTGTGCCCATGCTGGAGCTTGTGGCTCGACAACAAGGACTAAAGGCAGATCTGCTGCTGCGGGAACATCCGCTTCCACGGCAAGAACCTGCGGCTCTGTCAGAGCTTGACGTTCCCCGACAAGCTTGCCGGAGCAAAACTTGTCGGGAGCTTCTGCTTCAACGGAACAAACCCTAGAGCTTGCCGGAGCATCTTGCTCCTCAGTGCTCTTGGTGTTGATCTTGGAGACTGCTGCGGGAATATCCGCTTCTACGGCGAGAAGCTGTGTCTCTGCCGGAGCTTGACGTTCCCCGACAAGCTTGCCGGGAGCTTCTGCTTCAATGGAACAAACCCTAGGGCTTGCCGGAGCAGACTGCTCCTCAGCGCCTTCGACGTTGATCTTAGGGACCTTCTTGGCGGCGGCTTCAGGAAGCTCTGCTGGCAAATAGTCACCAGAAATCAACTTCCTTTTCTTGCTCTGTCCAGTTGATGGTGTTATGGACGGTTGACTCAGCTTGAGCACAAAGATTCCTGGTTCCACAGGTAGCTTAAGTGCGGCGCATTTTGACAGGCCATCAGCAATGGCGTTGTGAGCTCTTGGAACATGCTCCATTTGTAGGCCGTCAAAGTGCCCTTCTAGCTTTCTCACTACGTCAACGTAAGCTTCCATCAACGGACTCTGATAGTTCTTGTTTACTTGGCGGACGACAAGCTGTGAGTCACCCCTGACAATGAGCTTCTTGATCCCAAGGTCTGCCGCGATCCTGAGACCGGCAAGCAATCCCTCATACTCTGCAGTATTGTTTGTTGCTTGCTCCTTGGGAAAGTGCATCTGGACTACGTACTTGAGGTGCTCTCCGGTGGGTGCGATAAGCAGCACACCAGCGCCGGCGCCTTGCAGCGAAAAGGCACCATCAAAGTACATCAGCCACTCTTTGCTTGCTTCCTTGTCGGGGAGGCTTGTTTCTGGAATTTCTTCATCTGGTGTTGGCGTCCATTCTGCTATAAATTCTGCCAATGCTCTGCTCTGGATAGTTGAAGTGCTTTCAAACTTGAGGCCAAAGCTTGACAGTTCCAGTGCCCACTCAACAATCCTGCCTGTCGCTTCTGGATTCTGCAGTATCCTCTTCAGCGGAAAGCGAGTGACAACTGTGATCTCATGTGCTTGGAAGTAATGGCGCAGCTTTCTCGAGGCCATGAGAAGGCCGAAAAGCAATTTCTGCACACCAGAGTACCTTGACCTAGCCCCCTGCAGAAGGGAACTGACAAAGTAAACTGGGCGCTGCACCATCTTCTTTTGTATCTCGTCGTGTATCTGCGCAGATCCATCTTTGTCGGGGAAGCTCCCTGCTTGTCGCTGGATGCGCTTGCCGCGGTTGCTGGCTCATCATCTGCCTCCCTCTCTGCTACTAACGCAGCACTAACCACTTGATTGGTTGCCGCTATGTACAGCAGCAACTTCTCTTGTGGTTTAGGTGCGACAAGTATTGGAGGGGAGGACAGGTATCTCTTCAGATCTTGCAGCGCAGCCTCCGCTTCCGGAGTCCATTTCATTGGACCTGCCTTTTTCAATAATTTGAAAAACGGCAGGGCGCGCTCAGCAGACCGAGAGATAAACCTGCTGAGAGCAGCCACGCAACCGGCAAGTTTTTGTACATCCTTGACGCGCTTTGGTGCTTCAATCTGCTCAATGGCCTTGATCTTGTCGGGATTGGCTTCAATTCCCCGCTGAGACACGAAGAACCCGAGAAGCTTGCCGGAGGGAACTCCAAACACACACTTCTCAGGGTTGAGCTTGAGGTTGATCTTGCGCAGATTTGCAAAGGTCTCGTCTAAATCTTGAATCAGGGTTGCTCTGTCCTTGCTCTTGACCACTATATCATCCATGTAGGCTTCCACATTTCTGTGTATTTGTGGCTCAAGAGCAACATGGACTACTCTTGCAAATGTCGAACCAGCATTTTTTAATCCGAAAGGCATCCGTACGAAACAGTACGTGCCACATGGAGTAATAAATGCGGTCTTCTCCTCATCCTCTTCTGCCATGAAGATCTGATGATATCCTGAGTATGCGTCAAGAAATGAAAGCAAATCACATCCGGCTGTGGAGTCAACAATCTGGTCAATGCGCGGCAAAGGAAATGGGTCTTTGGGAGAAGCTTTGTTAACATCGGTAAAATCGATACAGAGTCTCCATTTCCCGTTTGCCTTGCGCACGACTATAGGATTGGCCAACCACGTGGGATGGAGCACTCCTCTGACAAGGCCTGCTGCTTCCAGTTTCTTGATCTCTTCTACAATGAATTCTTGGCGCTCCATTGCCTGCTTCCTGACTTTCTGCTTGACGGGCCGCGCATGAGGACAAACGGCAAGGTGGTGCTCAATCACTTTCCTGGGAACACCGGGGATGTCAGACGGCTGCCATGCAAACACGTCGACATTCGCCCGCAGGAAAGTAACAAGCGCGCTTTCCAATTTAGGGTCGAGCGTGGCACTGATGGTGAAGGTACCACCAGCGCCATCCTCCTTGGCGGATACCTTCTTCGTCTCTGGCGGAGCCGCCATCGTCTTCTTGCACTTGCCGGTGGAGCTCGATGGTGCGTCCTCAACGGCAGCGCAGCACTCCGAAGAGGTGCGCTTGCCGGAGTGGGCATCAGAACTCTTGCCGGACTTGGTCTTCTTCCCCCCGGGAGCTTCAGCGGCAAGTGGATTGCGATCTGCCGTGGCTGCTGCTTCCTGGTAGATCTTGTCGGCATAGATAAGAGCATCCTTCTTGTCGCCAGGGACAGAAATGACGCTTATCGGGCCTGGCATCTTCAGCATGTTATATGCGTAGTGAGAGGCTGCCATGAACTTGGCGAGTGCTGGACGGCCAAGTATCCCATTGTAGGGCAATGGGATATCGGCAACGTCGAATGTGACCTTCTCAGTCCTGAAATTTAGCTCGCTGCCAAATGTTACCGGCAGCGTGACCTTCCCCTTCGGCTTGCTCCTTCCCGGGTTGATTCCTTGGAATGTGCCGGTCTCTTCGAGCTCGCTGTCAGGGATTTGGAGTTTCTGGAGTACAGCGGAGGAGATCAGGTTCAAGCCGGCCCCGCCGTCAACTAACATCTTAGTGACCTTGAGGTTGCGGATAGTTGGTGAAACCAACATCGGCAGGCACCCGACCGCAGTTGTGCGATCAGGGTGGTCCTCAATGTCAAAGATGATAGGCGTGCTGGACCATTTCAAAAGCTTGCATGCCTGCAGGTCGACTCTAGAGGATCCCCGGGTACCGAGCTCGAATTCGCCCTATAGTGAGTCGTATTACAATTCACTGGCCGTCCCACGACAGGTGTTCAACCATCCACCGGTAGGATTGAAAAAAACGTATGAATTGATATTATAACGAAGGAAGAGAGATCTTGAACGAACCACCGTAAGAATTGAAAATGGAAGTAGCAAAGGCACAATTCATCAGGAAGAATTGGAAAACGAATGAAGATACTTGCTAGCATTTAGATACATGAGAACAAAGAGATCCTGAACTGATTAGAGGATATTTGAACGATGCACCGGTAAGATTTGGAGAGTGAGAGCTGAAATCTGGAATGAATAATCCCGAAATGATGGCCTCCGAATCAACTGAAAAGACTCCTGATTTGCTCCGATGTGAAAAGAATTCACAATCGATCTATGATTCTCCTTCTCCCGTGTTGTGTATAGATAAATATCGAGAAGATATCATTTCACCCGGAGGCAAATCAGGAGCCTTTTCAGTTTGATTCGCCGAAGGCCATCATTTCGGGATTATTCATTCCAGATTTCAGCTCTCACTCTCCAAATCTTACCGGTGCATCGTTCAAATATCCTCTAATCAGTTCAGGATCTCTTTGTTCTCATGTATCTAAATGCTAGCAAGTATCTTCATTCGTTTTCCAATTCTTCCTGATGAATTGTGCCTTTGCTACTTCCATTTTCAATTCTTACGGTGGTTCGTTCAAGATCTCTCTTCCTTCGTTATAATATCAATTCATACGTTTTTTTCAATCCTACCGGTGGATGGTTGAACACCTTATCAAATTGGCGCTATATCTATCTTAATCCTTTCTACGATAATAAGTAGTATGCCAAATCCGTTGTTTGTCATCAATTTAATTGGTGAAGGATACGCATAATGTAATTCTTATTATTGTTTAATCCAAGTGATCTAATTTCCTGCTTTCCGGAGTGGTTCATCATATCACATTCTCAGTTCGAGATGCTTTATCTTTCCTTCCAGAGTTCCAAGTTTCCACTTTATCTCGTCGCAAAGCTTCATCCAATCATTGCAAGGCTTCACCTTGTGTTTTCAACCTCTCTTTCCTTCCGTTTGATCATCCTTTTGTTACCGGAGTTCTTCATGGAGGCTCTACATGATGGTTCTTTAAGGATTTAATTTCTTGTCGAAGTGTTCATCGAGATTCTTTTCAGAGGAGCGTAAGTTTTTTTTCATCTTGCAATCCGGAGTGCAATTGTTTCTGCCTTATCTTTTGGGATGGTGTTATATCATTCTTGATAATTTCCCTTCGTGTTTCATGATTCACAAGTTGTCAAGTATGATATATTTTTAAATCCATCAATCTCGTCATTGTAGTTATCTTGGGTTATATTTCACCTAAAGCCTTCCCTAAGGATTGTTGCTATTTATGGTGCTCATAAATGACCCAAGTTCTTCTTCTATCCTCCTGGTGAAATAGTTTCTCGTCTCCTTGTTCATATCAATTCAAATCCATTGTTTCCAGTAGTGGCAAGTTGTCA
Organism: Triticum urartu; assembly: GCF_003073215.2. NCBI lineage: Eukaryota > Viridiplantae > Streptophyta > Magnoliopsida > Poales > Poaceae > Triticum > Triticum urartu. Next base: position 552,279,545 of record NC_053024.1, on the reverse strand, counting down.
CCTCATAACTTTAAGATGTCTTCTATAAGTCTATATCAAGCTTATCCTTCTCGTTGTTGGTTTTCCAACAACTACATTTAAGCTTTCTTGGAAGGGTGATCTTCAAGCTCATTTGTGGCATAAGTTGACCTTTTTTCTTCTCCATCCTTTCATTTCAATGATCTATATTCTTTCTTCTTACAGAGGCTTTGTGATGTTTCTCTCTTCTCTCATCATCTCTAGTTGTGAGGATAGTGTTCTTTTTCGTGCTTATACATTTAACCGGAGTGTTGTGTCCTCTGCTCAAGTTCTTTTCACCTTATCAAGTCTTGCATCGCTTTTCAACCGGAGTGCTGCCCGAATTGGTTCTCCCTTGTTCCTCTTTTCTAACGGACAGTTATCAACTTTGTTCATCTCCGTTGCATTCTTTTTTTCAATTTGTTCAACCTTCTAAGGTTCTTTGGTTTCACTCCTTTGTCAAAGAAGCAACTTAGTTTTACCTGTTATCTTCCTCTTCCGTTTTCCCTCCGGTGCCATCCTAGATCTCGGGACAAGATCCTCTCGTCGTGGTGGAGTGTTGTAACGCCCCGAGACCGTTGCGCCAGGTGTCTTCCAGTTATTCGCTGTTGTTGTCTTGTCATTTGTTTGCGTTTCATGCATTTCATATCATGTCATCATGTGCATCGCATTTGCATACGTGTTCGTCTCATGCATCTGAGCATTTTCCCCGTTGTCCGTTTTGCATTCCGACACTCCTATGTCCTCCGGCGCCCCCTTTTGCCTCTTTTCGTGAGCGGGTGTTAAACTTTCTCGGAATGGACCGAGATTTGCCAAGCGGCCTTGGTATACCACCGGTAGACCAGCTGTCAAGTTTCGTGCCATTTGGAGTCCGATTGATACTCCAATGGTTAACCGAGGAACCGTAAAGGCCTCGTGTGTGTTGCAGCCCAACACCCCTCCAAAGTGGCCCAAAACCCCTCCAAACCCCCTCCATCCCCTCGGCCGTTCGATCATGATCGCGTGGCCGAAAACCGCACCTCATTTGGACTCTCCTAGCTTCCTCTACCTATAAATATGTGTGCCTCCCCGAAAATTCGTGGATGAAACACTAGTCTCCCTCCTCCTCGCGCCACCGGGCATGTCCACTCCGCCGCCGGACGCGTCCACCACCTCCAGCCACATCGCCCTAGCCAATCGCATCACGCCACGTCATCGTCCCCGTCGCCCGCAGCCTCTCCCGCGCCGCCACGTGGCACCCCGCCGGCCTCCCTCTCTCCTCCCCGCGCCCGCGGCCCGCCGAGCCCATCGTGGGGCCGCATCTTCTATCTCTTGTCTTCTTCCTCAAGTCGCCCAAACCAAACCACCCATCGGCTCCACCTGCTCCTGCCTCCCATGGTTGGCTGCGCCTCCGCCGCCCTACCGTACTCTCCAATGTTGGCCAGTCCCTCCCTCTTTTCCCCCACATGTCTTGTTATTCTCCGACAATGTCAGCCCCAACACGCATCCGCACCCGAACCAGTCAACCCTTGTACTCCCCTCCGCCTGCGACTGGACCGGCACATCTTCCACGGCTCCTGTTCGTTCCGTCCGAGGCCTCGCCGTCGTCCTCCACCTTGGTTCGCTCGCCGTGCGTGGTGCGCCGCCCTCTTGTGTTGTCAATGTCGTCAACAACCGAGAGGAACAAGGAGATGACTGTACATGGAGAGGATGACAGTAGGGACCCACCAGCATCATGGCAGTATGTAAGCAAGTGCCTCATTATTACAAGCCCAAAAAATGGTTCCTCCTAATGGTTGGACATCTGGGGCTCACGTCATTGTTAACATAGTCAATAAAGGAGAGAATTACACAATGAGCGGCTGACACCGGGGACCCAGCAGGTCGTGCAGTTGTTATTTACTTTTTTAGGAACAAGCCGTTGTTATTTATACTAGTATTAGCGATCAGGGTAACAACGAGGCTGTGCGGGAGCTGTGACCCGTCTAGCCAGGGTTTTATTTATGTTTACCACATCATGAGCCTAGTTGTGTTTTTTCTTGTTGAAAATGGCTAGCCCAGTTCTATATTTTTAAAGAAATACCCAAACGAGGCCTACTTGCTTTACCAGCCCTGCTGGGCTACAAATCTTTCAAGACGAGGAGAGTTTCATTCGGTTTGCCCAGAAATGGGTTGCACATTTTTAAAACACATCAAACCAGGAATTAGTTTCAATTTTTTTTCATTACAAGATTTTAAAATTCCATTGATTTTTATGCGTGGACAATTATTTGGATTTTATATTTATATAAATTATTTTTCAAAATAGTTTGAATGTGACTCGATATTTCGGGATTAAAAACAGTTGACCGCACCGAAATATGCAAAATTTCGTATAATTTTTAACCATGGCCACAATATGGGGTGTAGTGCTAACAAAAAGAAGATGGGCTCCAAAAAAATTCTTAAGAATTAGAAAATGAGTTGTAAATTATTAGAAATAATGGCAGATGGGATGTATGCTCTTTTCCACAGATTTGAGGTTGAGTTGTGCGCCTACTACAGGTTGACGCGTATGCTTTCCTAAAAAAAGGTTGACGCACACACAACGTCATGTCAACTTAGTCAACACACGAGAGCAGTGACTATTGGATGTCATCCAACGGCCGTCGTGCTTCTTCAATCTCTGCTCTTCCTGCTCCAGCCGCTCAAACAAGCGCCGGCGGGACTGCCTGCTCCCTCCTCCCACGGTCGGATATGCTGCCGCGCAGGCCTCACCGCCCCACCGTAGTCCCATCGCTGGCCTAGCCATCCCTCTACTCACCCACACCTGTTGTTATTCTCCGGCGACGGCAAACAAACCTGTAAACCCTCATACTCCCATCCACGTGGGAATCAACTACCGAGTCTTCCCTAGTTCTGTGTCGTTCCCTTCCTAGGCCACGCCGTCGTCCACCGCCCTGGTGCTCTCGGCGCGGTGTGGTCAACGCGGTCAACGGACAACATCCATCGGAAGTGGACTGTACGTGGAGAGGCTGATAGCTGGGTCCACGGTCGCACGCAAGGAAATGCCTCCTTATTATGCGTAAAATAATGGTTCCTCCACCTAACAGCTGGGACCCACCGGAAGGGCCTCTGTATTTCGCGAAAAAATGTTCCCCCCGCTGACAGGTCGGACTCACCAACTATATCTTCACACGCAAAGAAGTGCCTCCTTAATTTGCACGCAAGGAAGTGCCCAGTTATTTTTTTTCGGGTTAATTTGATAAATTCCACTGCAATTTCCAAACTTTGAAAAATGCCATTTCATGCCATTTCCAGTGCATTTTTCAAAGTATGGAGTGGTGTTTTTCAAAGTTCACAAAAATTGCAGTGGCATTTTTCAAAGTTTGCAAAAATTGAAGTGGCATTTTTCAAAGTTTGGAAATTGTAGTGGCATTTTTATGAATCGCCATAATTAGAGTGGCATTTATCTAATTTGTTTTTGAGACGGAAGCAAGGTGTCAACTTGTAACATCCCAAATTTTCAATTTGGAATGTTATCCATTAGATCATCAATGCATACCATATTTCTTTTGCATTTTGGTTGATCCTAGAAATTCTACGTAACTCAATGACCCATGGAGAGAGTTGGGGATTTCGGTATTTTCATATTTGAGTTCTCTCAAATTTTGAGAATAGGATCATTTGGTTTTATTTATTTTATCATCAAATATTTCTATTACAAAAATATGAGAGAGGGAATAAAATGACTTTCCCAAAATAAAGAAATATTGAGGATTTAATAATAAAATCAAAGAAGATTTTATTTCGGTGTTTTATTTGAATTAGGAAAAAAGTGCGTTTTTCAAAATTGCATTTAGGTCCCAAATAAATGTTCACCTTGTGAGGCTTGATTTTAGAAGCCCGTGAAAATTTATTTCGGAATTTTTGGAGTCCGTTTAGTATTTATTTTTCTTTTTCTTCCGAGCGAAATAAAAAAACCGCGCCCGACTGGGCCAAGGGCCCAGCCAAGCCAGGCCGGCCCAGCCGCCGCCGCCTCCCGCTCGAGCAGCCGCCGGACTCGGGAGGAGTCCGAGCCGGAGCCGCCTCGCCGCCGCCCGACCCCCTCCCCAAGGCAGCCACCCCCCCTTCTCTTAAATACCAAGCCACCCCGCCGCCCTCACCTCACCCCGCCCCGCCGCCCGCCAGCCGCAGCCGCCCCCGCCGCCTGCTGCTGCCGCCGCACGCCGCCGCCACTGCCGCTGCTGTGCCGCTGCCGCTGCCGCCGCCGCCGCCGGAGCCCCGCCCCGCCCGCCGGAGTACCTCGCCGGAGGTATAGCCGCCGCCGTTCGCCGTTTTTTTTAAGAAACCGACTCGGTTTTTTTTCGAAACCCTAGATCGGTTTATTTCTCTGGTTTACTTAATTAGTGAACGTTCACCGATTCGTTCGTTTTAACGAACGCGTTCATCGTTTAGTTTCAGATAACGAACGTTCGTTCGTTAATCTGTTCTTCGTTTTTCTGATTAAATCCGCGATTTTTCTGATCGCGATTCCTGATCCGATTTTCGTTTTAGTTTAACTTTTCGCTCGTTTATCGGAATCAGGCGATTCAAGCGCCTAGGATTCGTCTCGAAACCCTCTATCCATTTAACCAACTTAAACAAGATTTTGCTACTGTAAAATTTGCCCTAGATCCAGATTGCTAGAACGAAGTTGTTTTTTTCGCCGTTTGATTTTCGTTGCTTCGTTCGATTTGATTCTTTTGCCAACCGGAGTTCTTAAGTTGAACCTTCTGGTTAGATCTCTTATTTGAGTTTTACCTGTGCATTAGATGAGTACTTATTGTATGCTCGTTTGTTTGTTTGCGATAGAATATCCGAGTGCGCCGCCTGTTACTTCGAATCGTTAGGTTTCCCGGATCATCAGCAAGGCAAGTAACACTTTGATCATACCTTTTCTACTACCCAGTTTTATTGCATTAGATCAATCCTCACACATTGCATGATTAGGATCTAATTAAATTGTGGGATGGGAAGTAGATGAGGTAGTACCTATTACCTGTTTATTATCAAACCTTTGGGAGTTACTTCTACGTTTGCTTATGCCATGCTATGCTAGTAGACGTGGATTGGGTGAGTGAAATCCATGACAGATGTGAGATTGTTAATTAATGGTTTATCTAAGGTGGCAACTTAAACACACATCTGGGTGGATTGAGGCACCTGGGTATTCCAGGACTTGCCTGTTTTCTTTTGGACCGCCACCCAGGCTCAAAGGGATCATAAGACTATTCATACTAGAAACTTCCGTGTGCAGCCACAAGCTATTATGGGCTCTAGCATAGTTGACTAAGTTGTGCGAACTCTTATAGTGGTAGACTAGCAGATGTAGGGGATGTAGGTGGTACGGTCTACCCGATCGTAAGGTGCTAGCGCTTCTGAAAGACTATGTCTCGGTCATCCGTCTTCTCAAACACCATGTAGTGCGAGAAACCAAACGGAGGCGATCGAGTCTTGTGGGGAAAAGTGCGCAAACCTCTACAGAGTGTAACAAACTAATCATGGTTAGCCGTGTCCCCGGTTATGGACATCTTGAGTATCTAGTACTTGGATTATCATGTGAATCTCAACATGTTACTCTAAATTAATTTTGTTGGGTTATGTTTAATGATGATGCTTAATTGGGATTGAGAATGCTGTCAACCATTCTCAATGTTTAACAACTACCATGATAGTTAAATAAATTTATTCCTTTGAAGTAGGGAAAAATTGGCTTTACGCAAAAACTGTAACCATAGAGCTTTCCACCAGCCAAATATGCATATAGTATAGCTATTTCATTCCATTACTCTCTATGTGTTACCTTGCCAGCATATTCCATGTGCTGACCCGTTTTCGGGCTGCAACGTTAATGTTGCAGACTTTTCAGACGACGATTAAGGAGTTTTTAGGTCGTGGTTCTATACTCAGTGATGCCGTTGGAGTTGATGGACTCACTTATCTTCCAAGCCTTCCGCTGTTATCGTTATTAGATGGCCTTAAGCCATATTTATTGTAATAAGTTCTCTTTTGAGACACTCGATGTAATAAGTGTGTGATTGCTACTCTGCTATAAATCCTTTGAGTACTGTGTGGTGTCAGCATTACTGATCCAGGGATGACACCGGAGCACAGAGATCAGACTGTTTGAGGTCTGGTCGCTACAGAGATGGTATCAGAGCACACGCTGACTGTAGGACACGACCACTAAGCTAAAGACCTAGATCACTACTCACTCTCTTCTCTTCTGACTCTCATCTTTTCTACTCTTTAGGATGGCGGATGCAAGGAACAAGTTCACACAACCGGATGAAGATACACCCTTTGGACGCCACTTGAAGGAAGTCACTAGATACCTGAATATGGAGTACCAAGCTTCACGGGAACCTACAACGCCACTTTACCTGAAGAAGAGCGCTGGATGATTCAAGTTCAAGTTCCAGGAAGGACGTTCATGCCAGTCACTGAGCCCATAGAATTTTCTTTTGATGCACCAACTTGGAGTCTAGGAAAGAGCATGGCAGCTCACATCGCCTTGGGACGCATTGGAGAAGTCTACCGCAAGGATCTCAAGGATACTATCTACCAGATTTGTGGGCGCCGAGATGAACACTGGGAGATGATCAGCACCAGGAAGGATAGATCAATTGCAGCTTTTATCCAGGAGCTAAACCAGCACATTCGACGACACGAGAACCAGATGTGTGCCGACATGATAGATCTGAAGAAGGCTAAGACTAGAATCAAGGAACTGGAGGAAGAACTCAAGGCTACACGTGAAGATTATGAAGAGGAAATTGAAGCATTGGTGGAGAAGAATGACGACCTGATCAAGAAGATTGGAATATTTATGGGAGACCCTACGCTAGTAGATGAAGACAAAGAACCCCAGGAAATTAGCCCGGAAGACTACATCATCATCGACGGCACTGACTCGGAAGCAGATAGTAGCGATGATGACTATGTTGATGAAGCTGGAGCAGATATCATGGAGTCTGCAACCGAAGAATATTTCTAGTAGACCACCTCATCAGTAGTAGTAGTCCACCATGTAAATATAGTAGTCCGAGCACTTTTGTGATAGATAGATCGATTGTATGCCCTTGTTTGATTGATTGAAGTGAATTGTTTGTTTTGCCTCATGTGCATATGGGTAGTGTTTTCTCTTTAGACCCCCTCTATTCTTATATCTCATCTTTTCTAAACCCTCAGATGCCTCCGAGATGTGACCCCGGATTTTCCTTTCCACCGGAGCTCACCCAGTTGATCCAGCAGCAGAACACATTGATGCAGTTGCTAGTCCAGAATTAGAATCAGGGGAACAACAACCCACCACCTGTTGACCACTTAGCCCGTTTTCTTAGGCTGAATCCGCCGATGTTTTCCAGTAGCACCGAGCCGATAGTAGCAGATGATTGGCTCCGCAAGACAACTAGGGAGTTGACCACAGCAGGATGCACAGATGCGGAGAAGGTGAAGTTTGCCGCACATCAGTTAGAAGGGCCCGCAGCATCATGGTGGGAGAATTTCACAGCCACTTTCCCTGTAGACACTTTCACATGGGACCAGTTTCAGCAGGCTTTTCGTACTACCCATGTTTCAGCAGGAGCTATGGCCATGAAGAAGCGTGAGTTTCGCAACTTGCGCCAAGGAGGAAGGACAGTTGGCCAGTATGTGGAGGAATTTAGTAAGCTAGCACGTTATGCCCCAGATGACGTCGCTACGGATGCAGCTAAGCAGGAGAAGTTTCTGGAAGGACTGAATGATGAGCTGAGCATGCAGTTGATGGTAGCAACCTTCAACACCTACCAGGAGTTGGTAGACCGTGCTCTTATGATTGAAGGGAAGCAGCAGCAAATTGAGAATCGCAAGAGGAAGTATGGACAAGGGAAGTATAATTCAGGAGCTCAGTAGAAGCCATGTTTGACCCCTAGACCGGGAGGACATTTTCAGCATACCCATGGAGGAGGTAGCTCGCACAATCACAATGGCACCAAGAATGGTAATGGCAATGGAGGAAGCAACGGCCAGAATCGCACCAACCCATCAACCCCAGCCAAGAAGGACTTAAGCCAAGTCACTTGTTTTAAGTGTTCAAAGATCGGACATTATGCCAATGAATGTCCTGAATTGCAAAATGGAAATAGCAATGGAAGTTCTGGGAAGAAGCCGAACCCTTTCAACAGGGGACAGGTGAACCACGTTAGCATGGAGGAGGTTGAAGCTCAGCCCGATGCAGTAATAGGTAAGTTTTTTGTTAAGTCATTTACTGCACTCGTTCTTTTTTATACTGGCGCATCGCATTCATACATCTCAAGAGGATTTGTGGATAAGTATAACCTACCAACCCAAGCCCTTAGGTCACCCATGTTAGTAACCTCGCCCGGAGCAGAGTATGTGGCTAGTCTATGGTGTGATCGGTTACCATTAAGGATTGGTAACTATGTTTTTCCCTCAGACCTAATAGTATTGGAATCTCAAGGATTGGATGTGATATTAGGCATGGATTGGTTATCAAAGTATGAAGGGAATATTGAGTGTGCTAGTAAGTCAATTTTGCTTACCACCCTAGAAGGGAGAAGGATCAAGTATGTATCCCGGCATGTGCCAAAGAGGACTCAAGTAAATTGCCTAACAGGAGTTGTGCAGGAGGAAGTACCAGTGGTAAGGGATTTCCTTGATGTATTTCCAGAGGAGTTGCCAGGCATGCCACCGGATAGAGATATTGAGTTTTTGATTGAGCTATTGCCAGGCACAGGGCCAATATCAAAGAGACCATATAGGATGCCAGCAAAGGATTTGGTGGAAATTAAGAAGCAGATTAAGGAGTTACTGGATAAAGGATATATTCGCCCAAGTTCTTCACCTTGGGGATCGCCAGTACTTCTAGTGGAGAATAAAGATGGATCGTTAAGGATGGTTGTTGATTATCGAGGATTGAATGAAGTAACGATCAAGAACAAGTACCCACTACCAATGATCAACGATCTGTTTGATCGATTGCAAGGAGCTAAGGTATTTTCCAAGATCGATCTGTGATCAGGATACCACCAGTTGAAGATTCGAGAACATGATATTCCTAAGACAGCTTTTACCACCAGGTATGGGCTGTATGAGTATACCGTTATGTCATTTGGTCTGACTAACGCACCTGCCTATTTTATGAACATGATGAACAAAGTGTTTATGGAGTTTTTGGATAAGTTCATCGTAGTGTTCATTGATGATATCCTGGTTTATTCGAAGAATGAAGAGGAACATAAGGAGCATTTGCGTTTGGTACTTGGAAAGCTCAGAGAACATCAATTATATGCCAAGTTCAGCAAATGTGAGTTTTGGTTGAAGGAAGTAGGATTCCTTGGACATGTTATATCTGGAGAAGGTATAGCAGTAGATCCCACTAAAGTTGAAACCGTGACCAAGTGGGAAGCCCCAACAACAGTTGGAGAGATCCGGAGTTTTCTTGGACTCGCAGGATACTACCGGAGATTTATTGAGAATTTCTCAAAGATTGCGAAGCCTATGACTGAGTTGTTGAAGAAGGATACCAAGTTCATATGGACAGAGGAGTGTGAGGCTAGTTTCCAGGAGTTGAAGAAACATTTGGTTACCTCACCAGTATTGATCTTGCCAGACCAGACCAAGGATTATGAGGTGTATTGCGATGCTTCACGTCGAGGACTTGGAGCAGTGCTTATGCAGGAAGGGAGAGTTGTTTCATATGCCTCAAGACAACTGAAACCTCATGAGTTGAATTATGCCACGCATGATTTGGAGTTAGCAGCCGTAGTGCATGCATTGAAGACATGGAGAAATTTCCTCATCGGAAACCATTGTGAGGTGTACACGGATCATAAGAGTTTGAAGTACATTTTCACACAGAAGGAGTTGAATCTCAGGCAAAGGAGATGGTTGGAGCTTATCAAGGATTATGATATGAAATTGCATTATCATCCTGGAAAGGCTAATGTAGTAGCAGACGCATTAAGCCGCAAGAGCCATGTCAATATGTTAATGACGGGAGAAATACCTAGGGAGTTAGCAGAAAATCTTCGTGAACTATGTTTGGAAATAGTTCCGAGAGGCTATGTAGCAGCATTGGAGATTCAGTCAACTTTGATGGATAGAATCAGAGAAGCTCAGAAAGCTGACAAAGAGATTGCTGCTATAAAGGAGAAACTGAGCAAAGGAAAAGCTAAAAGATTTCGTGAGGATGAGCACGACACCCTATGGTTTGAAGACCGCGTTTACGTGCCCAATGACCCGGAGATCAGGAAGTTGATTTTGCAAGAGGCACACAACTCACCGTATTCGATTCACCCAGGAAATACCAAGATGTATCTAGATTTGAAGGATATTTTCTAGTGGACCAGAATGAAGAAGGATATTGCGGAGTATGTAGCAGTTTGTGATGTATGCCAGAGAGTAAAGGCAGAGCATCAGAAGCCAGCAGGATTGTTACAACCATTGCCGATACCCGAATGGAAGTGGGATAAGCTAGGCATGGATTTTATCACGGGATTGCCCAGGACTCGTTCAGGCTATGACTCGATTTGGGTTGTAGTCGATCGATTGACGAAAGTAGCTCATTTCATCCCCGTAAAGACCACTTACACCAGTGCTAGGTTGGCAAAGATATACATGGCCAGGATCGTATGTCTGCATGGAGTTCCAATGAGTATCGTATCAGATAGAGGAAACCAGTTTACCTCAAAGTTCTGGAAGCAGTTGCACGAAACTTTGGGTACCAGGCTAGAATTCAGTACAGCTTTTCATCCACAGACAGATGGACAGATCGAGAGAGTCAATCATATTTTGGAGGATATGCTGAGAGCTTGTGCGCTAGATTATGGATCTAGTTGGGACGATAATTTGCCATATGCAGAGTTCTCTTACAACAACAGTTACCAAACCAGTTTAAAGATGGCCCCTTTCGAAGCTTTGTACGGAAGGAGGTGCAGGACACCGTTATCATGGGACGAAGTTGGAGACCGCCAGTTGTTTGGACCTGACTTGATTAAAGAGTCTGAACAGAAGGTGAAGTTGATTCGCGATAGGCTCAAGGTAGCCCAGTCCAGACAGAAGAGTTATGCGGATTCTAAACACAAGGAGACAGTTTACGAAGTCGGAGACAGAGCTTATCTTCGAGTATCTCCACTTCGGGGAACAAAGTGTTTTGGAGTTAAAGGGAAGTTAGCACCACGATTTGTAGGACCATATCGAGTTTTGGAGCGTATGGGAGAAGTGGCCTACAAGTTGGAATTGCCCGAAGGATTGTCAGGAGTACATGATGTGTTCCATGTTTCTCAGTTAAAGAAATGTCACGCGGAGATGGCTGACATACCGTTGAGAGACACAGTGCCATTGGAAACTATTCAGTTGGATAACGATTTGACCTACGAGGAGAAACCAATTAAGATCCTCGAGTTTGCCAACCGAGTTACTCGCAGCAAGGTTATCAAGTTTTGCAAAGTTCAGTGGAGCCACCACACAGAGGATGAAGCCACCTGGGAACGAGAGGAAGATTTGCTCAAAGACCACCCTCACCTATTTTCTAGCCAACCCGAATCTCGAGGGCGAGATTCATCTTAAGGGGGGTAGGTTTGTAACATCCCAAATTTTCAATTTGGAATGTTATGCACTAGATCATCATGCATATCATATTTTATTTTGCATTTTGGTTGATCCTAGAAATTCTACGCAACTCAATGACCCACGGAGAGAGTTGGGGATTTCGTTATTTTCATATTTGAGTTTTCTCAAATTTTGAGAATAGGATCATTTGATTTTATTTATTTTATCATCAATTATTTCTACTACAAAAATATGAGAGAGGGAATAAAATGACTTTCCCAAAATAAAGAAATATTGAGGATTTAATAATAAAATCAAATAATATTTTATTTCGGAGTTTTTCGGTGTTTTATTTGAATTTAGGAAAAATGTGCGTTTTTCAAAATTGCATTTAGGGCCCAAATAAATGTTCACCTTGTGCGGCTTGATTTTAGAAGCCCATGAAAATTTATTTCGGAACTTTTAGAGTCCGTTTAGTATTTCTTTTTAGGGTTAATTGGATAAATGCCACTCCAATTCTGGTAATTCAGAAAAATACCACTCCAATTTGCAAACTTCGAAAAATGCCACTTCAATTCTCGGATACATCTGTCGATGCCACTCCGGCCTTTTGAGCTGGTTTTTTAAGAAAAAACGCTGACGTATACGCCCTGTATTTTCCGTCGGACGGAAATGCCCCTGCATCCATCTGTCCAGCCCATGCGTATCTTCTTCCCCTTGCTACTCTCCCTGTTTCCGCTCCTCTCTCGCCAAGAACGCTAGCCGCCGCCGCCGCGCTGCTGCTGTTGCTCCACATCCAGGCCGAGCCCCTCCTGCTACACATCCCCGGCCACGACGCTGCTGCCCCACACCGTCCGTCGCGCCCTGCTGCTCCGCATCTCGTCCCGCCGCCCTGCTGCTTCTCACCGCCGGGCAGGAGTCCCAGCCGGCATGCCGCACCCCAACCGCCTTTCCAATCCGGCACCACAACTCCCCTCCCCCTGCACTATCTCCTGTGGTCCTTCCGCCGGAGCTCGCTGCCAGCCTCTTCTGTCCTCACTCCCCCCTGCCTCAGCTTCCTGTACTCCATCCTCCATGGCAAGGAGAGCTGTCGGGGCCATTGGAGGTGGAGGATGCAGCTCGTCGTTGTTATTTAGATGATCTGAAGAGTAAGAAGAAAGAGAAGATTGCAGGTGGCCTTGTTGAATTTAAGAGGAAGAAAAATGATGCAGGCTGCTTGTCTTTGAACGAACTGAAGATTGCTGAATGAAGATTGCACAATGGAAGATCGAAGAGCTGAAGATTGATAGTGCAAAAATATGTGTGTTGTAAACAGACTGAGAATGCAAAAATGTATGTGTGATGTGCAGATTTAAGCAGAAAAATGATGAGATCATGCTTGTAATGTGTGCATATCTAGTGGCTGTACTGAAAAAGATGTAACATTTCTATGAGTAATGAAGAATGTGTTATTTTCCTGTGCAGAAGAAGCATGATTGTACTGTGTAGAGGAAGCATGAAGTTAGTGGGAAAAATGAACATGACCTCAGCCGAAATACATATAATTTGCATCAGATGACAGGTCATAATATTTTGCATCAATAGAAGATGAACCAAAATAGTCTTAAAGCTCCGGTTTGAGCATCAACAGTAGATGAACCAAAATAGCTAAGCTCCAGTTTAAGCAACACACATCAGGCTCTAGTTTGGCCATCAGGCTCTAGTTTGAGCATCACACACACACACACACAAGTTCAACCTCTAGTTTGAGCATCACACGCATACAAGTTCCAGCTCCAGTTTGCGCATCACACACACATACATGGTCCAGTTCAAGCAAATTCATCCCCCAAGCCAATAAAGCAGATTTTTCTTGGTTCCTAGAGTTGGCTTGAGAACAGCATCACTGGTAGATGGTGTAACAAACTGCAGTTTTTTGCTCTTCTTCCCTGCAGTTTTCTCCTTTCCAGTACCTTCACTTTGCTTGCCTTTCCCCTTGACTGGAGTCTTCTTCTTGACCGGCATCTTCTTCTTCTTAACCGGTGTCTTCTTCTTGACCGGCGTATTTTTCTTCTTGACCGGTGTCTTCCTCTTGACCAGTGTCGTCTTCTCCTTGACCGGCGTCTTCTTGACCGGTGTCGTCTTTTTAGCTGGCGTCTTATTCTTGATCGGCGTCGTCTTCTCCTTGACCGGCGTCGTCTTCTCCTTGACCGGTGTCGTCTTTTTAGCCGGCGTCTTCTTCTTGACCGGAGTCTTCTTCCTGCAGGTACATTAAGAGCAAATGTCGGAACTAAGTATTGTGTGTTCATAAATATAATTTGTGGTAAAAGAATGAACATAAGTTAGTATTATACCTTTTATAATTTGCTATAGGTTCGTCATCTTCCACAACTTCCTCCTCGGCTGCAGTAGCATCTCTCTTTCTGCATGATAGAAAAAGGTGAAATGGATTAGCAACATGAACCCATTTGACGTAAACAAATTTTGTAAGTACAATGGCACCTTTTAGTAGGAGTGTGCTCCATTGGTGGTGGTTCTGCAATAACTAAAGGAGGGAGATTGCAAGTTTTTGCAAAGTGGCCATTTCGACCACATTTTTTGCATTTAACCACTTTTCTTCCTGGGTCTTCAAGAAATCCTCTAATTCTTTGAACCCTGGGCCTTCCAGGTGGCCTTTTCTCTTGTATAGGTGGGTAAACAAGGAATCCAAGGTCAACTTGCTCCCATTGTGTCCTATCAGTCATGGTTGGCAGTGCCCCAGCATAAGCAGCTCGAAATTTTGCCACGCTGTAATACTCATCAACAAAGGACTCAATCTTTGCGCCCCTCATTGAACAAATGAAAGTCAATGCATGAATGCAAGGCTGCCCAGAAACTTGAAATTTCCGACATGAGCATGTTCTCTGTTTTAGATCAACAGTGTGCCTCTGGTCATATGCTTTCACATCATATAGTGTAATCTCTGCCTCATGTTCGGTATTCCACGCCACTTTATGGGGCCCAATTGTTTTACTGAGTGCATTGAGCCTCTTGAGAACCTCAGGCAAGATTATGCCGGCCAAATACCTACCAACATGCCTCCTCACATTGAACTTCACCATTATTAGCTCTCTAATCCTATCTAGTAGCTCACACAAATTTAGCCCTTTCAAGTCTTTGATCTGCTTGTTAAAACTTTCAGAAATGTTGTTAGTGAGATAATCAACCTTGCTATCCACACCAAAGGCACACCTATACCAAATCCTATTGTGGTGTTTCTCAAGGTACTCGATATCACTTGGATCAGCCTCAAATATCTTTTGCATATGCCATCTGAACTTGTGCTCTATGAATCCCCTAGCAGCTGGGTACAAATGGTCTGTGTACACTTTACCATGGAATTTTTTCATAAAATTTTGGTATAAATGGCGCATACACTCCCTATATTCGCACTTGGGGAATACTTTGTCAACTGCATTTTCTAGTCCCTTGCAAGCATCACTGGAAATTACTAGCCCTGGTGGACATCCTACAGCCCTGCGCAGCTGCTGCATAAACCATACCCAGTTTTCTGTAGTTTCTGAATCAAATACGGCATATGCTACATAATACAACCAGTTGTGTCCATCAACTCCGGTCGCTGATGCTAATTGACCAACATATTTGCCATTCAGTGCAGTTGCATCTACTCCTATGTATGGTCGACATCCAGCTAAGAAACCATCTATGCAGGGTTTGAAAGCTACAAAGACTCTATTGAAATAGTACTTATCTTTTTCCTTGACCAAATCAATCTCAACAATACTACCAGGGCATCTCTTCTCTATCTCTGCTTTCCAATTGAACAACAATTGAAAACTATCCTCATATTTACCATGCATTTGTTCCAGAGCTATCTTCATACCTGCCCAAGCTTTGGAATACTTCAGCTTGAAGTTGAAGTCACCCTCCAACTTAGTTTTCGCTGCCTTTGCTCCCTCTCCTGGGTTTTTCTTCACCCAATCAACAAGCTTCTCTGCAACCCAACCTTGTGTTGCCATTCTGCTGTCTACAAGCTTTGTAGTAGGGCAATTGTGCTCAGAGGGAATCTTCTTTATCTGCACAAAGATGCCATGATTAGTTCGCACACACAAAAACAGGATACATGTAGGATATAATAGTCATAAGAGAAAGGTGAGAAAATGCACAAATAATTACAACATGAGTAAGCATACCATGACAACTTGTTGATCACGCAACCTCGATGCGTGAATGCGCCAAGGGCAACTAGGATATGAGCAATTAGCCATGAATCTAGTAGAATCAGTCCTTACTTTAGCTAGCTCAAAGTCTTTTACCACAGCGTGATGTCTTATTGCTTTTCTAAAGGTTACAATGTCAGGAAAAAGAGCCCCCACTTTAATGTCAGCATTATAAGGATCAGTGGCCACATTGTACTGAATGGGCATGTCAGTAACCTCTTCCTCCTGCTGGATAAGATGCTTAACATCAGAGATATCCATATCATCTTCGGCCTCCTCATCTTCAGCTTTCTCATCAGGTGTTGTAGCCAGTGCTTGCACTACGGCAGGTTCAGGAATGCTAACACCTACTAGATGTTCATCATCAACTCCAACATACTCCTCCTCGTTATCAAATGGATCAGTGGAAGGATTTTGAAGTTCTTGTTGTTGGTTAGCATGTGGCACATTAGGCTGGCTTGTACTTCCAACCTCTGATGTGACACTCTCAACTATAGGAGGCGATGCAGGCTGAGTTGGCGTTGTTGGACAATTAGTAGTGTCAGTCTGGAGGTATGCTTGTGCATCATTCGGCTGGATTATATTTGCATAATTTTGAGTGCCCATGACCAATGGATCATCATTAGGCACAACACTAATAGGAACAAAATCTGCAATTTTTGATCCACCATTGAATACACTAGACCCAATTACATCCACCACTACCACACTAAGTGGCACTTTCAGCTCAGCTGCATACATATCAAACATCAAGTAGTGCTGCTCATCATGCAACAGCCTGACATTTTCACCCAACACTTTGTCAAAATATGAAACTGACACCAATTGATTAGTGCCAATGTTCAACTCTAAAGCTAGCTGGCGTGTTAATGCATCAATGCTGAACTTTTCTACGACTACAGTCCATAGCAAATTCCTCCCCTTCACATAAATCTTCCTACCATCAGGACTTGTACAGAAAAAGGCCTCCACAACAATTTGTAAATTAAAAGCATTGCTGCCACTGTACCTATGAAAATCATATGGGTAATCAAACATCAACAATTGGGGAAGAACTAAACACACATGCAACAAATCGGTGGAACTTGAGCATTTTTTCTACAAACTTACTGAGAATTCGGGGCCGGGGATGACATTGTTGCGGGGTTACTTCAAATCTTCGGCAGTGGCACTCGAGGATGCGCGATTCAAGTGGCCTCCAGCATGGCCACCGCCATGCTCGCTTGCTGGTGGTGGGGCGCTCAACAGCAAGGCGTCGGCTGGGGCTCCTGCCCGGCGGGGGGAGAAGCAGCAGGACGGCGGCACCGGGATGTGGAGCAGCAGGGCGGAGGCCCGGGATGCGGGGGAGCAGGGCGGTGGCTAGGGTTCTTGGGAGAGAGGAGGGGAATGAAGAGAGGAATGCGAGGAAGACGATAGGCACGGGGCTGGACCGGTGCGTGTTAACCAAATGGATGCAGGGGCATTTCCGTCCGACGGAAAATACAGGGCGTATACGTTAGCGTTTTTTCGTAAAAAACCAGCCCAAAAGGCCAGAGTGGCATCGACAGATGTATCCGAGAATTGGAGCGGCATTTTTCGAAGTTTGCAAATTGGAGTGGCATTTTTCTGAATCACCAGAATTGGAGTGGCATTTATCCAATTAACCCTTCTTTTTATTTTTCTTCTGAGCGGAATAATTAAAAAAACGAACCGACTTCGGGCCGTACCCGAGCGGGACACCGCCCGGGGGCAGCCTTTAAATAGCGCCGCCCCGAGCCGCCCCAGCCCATCAGCCCCGCCTCGATCCGCACGTGCCGCCGGAGCCGCCGCCGCCGACGACGACGATCCCGCCGCCCGAGGTTCGTCGCGCCTCGTTTTCCGTGCCAAAAAAAAGAGAAAAAAATCGGCGTTCGTCATTTTTCTTTTTCTCAAATTAAATCCGTGATTTTTCTGATCGCGATTCCTGATCCGATTTTCGTTTTAGTTTAACTTTTCGCTCGTTTATCGGAATCAGGCGATTCAAGAGCCTAGAGTTTTGTCTCGAAACCCTCTATCCGTTTAACCAACTTAAACAAGATTTTGCTACTATAAAATTTGCCCTATATCCAGATTACTAGAACGAAGTTGTTTTCTTTCGCCGTTTGTTTTTCGTTGCTTCGTTCGATTTGATTTTTTTTGCCAACCGGAGTTCTTAAGTTGAACCTTCTGGTTAGATCTCTTATTTGAGTTTTACCTGTGCATTAGATGAGTACTTATTGTATGCTTGTTTGTTTGTCTGCGATAGAATACCCGGAGTGCGCCGCCTGTTACTTCGAATCGTTAGGTTTCGCGGATCATCAGCAAGGCAAGTAACACTTTGATCATACCTTTTCTACTACCCAGTTTTATTGCATTAGATCAATCCTCACACATTGCATGATTAGGATCTAATTAAATTGTGGGATGGGAAGTAGATGAGGTAGTACCTATTACCTGTTTATTATCAAACCTTTGGGAGTTACTTCTACGTTTGCTTATTATGCCATGCTATGCCAGTAGACGTGGATTGGGTGAGTGAAATCCATGACAGATGTGAGATTGTTAATTAATGGTTTATCTAAGGTGGCAACTTAAACACACATCTGGGTGGATTGAGGCACCTGGGTATTCCAGGACTTGCCTGTTTTCTTTTGGACCGCCACCCAGGCTCAAAGGGATCATGAGACTATTCATACTAGAAACTTCCGTGTGCAGCCACAAGCTATTATGGGCTCTAGCATAGTTTACTAAGTTGTGTGAACTCTTACAGTGGTAGACTAGCAGATGTAGGGGATGTAGGTGGTACGGTCTACCCGATCGTAAGGTGCTAGTGCTTCTGAAAGACTATGTCTCGGTCATCCGTCTTCTCAAACACCCTGTAGTGCGAGAAACCAAACGGAGGCGATCGAGTCTTGTGAGGAAAAGTGTGCAAACCTCCGCAGAGTGTAATAAACTAATCATGGTTAGCCGTGTCCCCGGTTATGGACATCTTGAGTATCTAGTACTTGGATTATCATGTGAATCTCAAGATGTTACTCTAAATTAATTTTGTTGGGTTATGTTTAATGATGATTTTTAATTGGGATTGAGAATGTTGTCAACCATTCTCAATGTTTAACAACCACCATGATAGTTAAATAAATTTTATTCCTTTGAAGTAGGGAAAAATTGGCTTTACGCAAAACTGTAACCATAGAGCTTTCCACCAGCCAAATATGCATATAGTATAGCTATTTCATTCCATTACTCTCTATGTGTTACATTGCCAGCATATTCCATGTGTTGACCCGTTTCGGGCTGCAACGTTAATGTTGCAGACTTTTCAGACGACGATTAAGGAGTTTTTAGGTCGTGGTCCTATACTCAGTGATGCCTTTGGAGTTGATGGACTCACTTATCTTCCAAGCCTTCCGCTGTTATCGTTATTAGATGGCCTTTAGCCATATTTATTGCAATAAGTTCTCTTTTGAGACACTCGATGTAATAAGTGTGTGATTGCTACTCTGCTATAAATCCTCCGAGTACTGTGTGGTGTCAGCATTACTGATCCAGGGATGACACCGGAGCACAGAGATCAGACCGTTTGAGGTCTGGTCGCTACAAGTGTGATCAAAGCATATGGTTTTATACAGACTTTTGGAGAAGCCTGTATTTACAAGAAAGTGAGTGGGAGCTCTATAGCATTTCTGATATTATATGTGGATGACATATTGTTGATCGGAAATGATACTGAATTTCTGAATAGCATAAAAGGATACTTGAATAAGAATTTTTCAATGAAAGACCTCAATGAAGCTGCTTATATATTGGCCATCAAGATTTATAGAGATAGATCAAGACGCTTAATTGGACTTTCACAAAGCAAATACCTTGATAAAGTTTTGAAGAAGTTCAAAATGGATCAAGAAAAGAAAGGGTTCTTGCCTGTGTTACAAGGTGTGAAGTTGAGTCAGACTCAATGCCCGACCACTGCAGAAGATAGAGAGAAAATGAAAGTCATCCCCTATGCCTCAGCCATAGGTTCTATCATGTATGCAATGTTGTGTACCAGACCTGATGTGTGCCTTGCTATTAGTTTAGCAGGGAGGTACCAAAGTGATCCAAGAGTGGATCACTGGACAGCAGTCAAGAACATCCTGAAATACCTGAAAAGGACTAAGGATATGTTTCTCATTTATGGAGGTGACAAAGAGCTTGTCGTAAACGGTTACGTCGATGCAAGCTTTAACACTGATCCGGATGACTCTAAGTCACATACCGGATACATATTTTTATTGAATGGTGGAGCTGTCAGTTGATGCAGTTCTAAGCAGAGTGTCGTGGCGGGATCTACGTGTGAAGCAGAATACATAGCTGCTTCGGATGCAGCAAATGAAGGAGTCTGGATGGATTTCATATCCGATCTAGGTGTAATACCTAGTGCATCGGGTCCAATAAAAATCTTTTGTGACAATACTAGTGCAATTGCCTTGGCAAAGGAATCCAGATTTCACAAAAGAACCAAGCACATCGAAAGACGCTTCAATTCCATCCGCGATCAAGTCAGGGAGGGAGACATAGAGATTTGCAAGATACATATGGATCTGAATGTTGCAGGCCCGTTGACTAAGCCTCTCTCATGAGGAAAACATGATCAGCACCAAGACTCCATGGGTGTTAGAATCATTATTGTGTAATCTAGATTATTGACTCTAGTGCAAGTGGGAGACTGAAGGAAATATGCCCTAGAGGCAATAATGAAGTTGTTATTTATATTTCCTTATATCATGATAAATGTTTATTATTCATGCTTGAATTGTATTAATCAGAAACTTAGTACATGTGTGAATATATAGACAAACAGAGTATCCCTAGTATGCCTCTACTTGACTAGCTAGTTAATCAAAGATGGTTAAGTTTCCTAGCCATGGACATGTGTTGTCATTTGATGAACGGGATCACATCATTAGAGAATGATGTCATGGACTAGACCCATCCGTTAGCTTAGCACTATGATCGTTTAGTTTATTGCTATTGCTTTCTTCATGACTTATACATGTTCTTATGACTATGAGATTATGCAACTCCCAAAAACCGGAGGAACACTTAGTGTGCTATCAAAAGTCACAACATAACTGGGTGATTATAAATATGCTCTACAGGTGTCTCCGATGGTGTTTGTTGAGTTGGCATAGATCGAGATTAGGATTTGTCACTCCGATTGTCGGAGAGGTATCTCTGGGCCCTCTCGGCAAATGCACATCACTATAAGCCTTGCAAGCAATGTGACTAATGAGCTAGTTGCGGGATGATGCATTAAGGAACGAGTAAAGAAACTTGCCGGTGACGAGATTGAACTAGGTATGATGATACCGACGATCGAATCTCGGGCAAGTAACATACCGATGACAAAGGGAACAACGTATGTTGTTGTGTAGTTTGACTGATAAAGATCTTCGTAGAATATGTAGGAACCAATATGAGCATCCAAGTTCCGCTAT
Source organism: Triticum urartu (assembly GCF_003073215.2). Classification (NCBI taxonomy): domain Eukaryota; kingdom Viridiplantae; phylum Streptophyta; class Magnoliopsida; order Poales; family Poaceae; genus Triticum; species Triticum urartu. Next base: position 552,258,319 of record NC_053024.1, on the reverse strand, counting down.
TGGTTATTGACCGGAGATGTGTCTCGGTCATGTCTACATAGTTCTCAAACCCATAGGGTCCGCACGCTTAACATTCGATGACGATATGTATTATGAGTTATGTGATTTCATGTACCGAAGGTTGTTCGGAGTCCCGGATGAGATCACGGACATGACGAGGAGTCTCTAAATGGTCAAGACAAAAATATTCATATATTGGAAGGCTACATTCTGACACCGGAATGGTTCGGGTCGTTTTGGATAAGTTTTGGAGTACCGGGGGTACCGGAACCCCTCCCCCCCCCCCGAGGGGCGGGGAAGTTATTGGGCCTCATGTGTGACGCCCCCGATTCAATCATACACTAATCATACACGCAAACATGTACGATCAAGATCAGGGACTCATGGGAAGATATCACAACACAACTCTACAAATAAAATAAGTCATACAAGCATCATATTACAAGCCAGGGGCCTCGAGGGCTCGAATACAAGAGCTCGATCATAGACGAGTCAGCGGAAGCAACAATATCTGAGTACAGACATAAGTTAAACAAGTTTGCCTTAAGAAGGCTAGCACAAACTGGGATACAGATCGAAAGAGGCGCATGCCTCCTGCCTGGGATCCTCCTAAACTACTCCTGGTCGTCGTCAGCGGGCTGCACGTAGTAGTAGGCACCTCCCGAGTAGTAGTAGTCGTCATCGACGGTGGCGTCTGGATCCTGGGCTCCAACATCTGGTTGCGACAACCAGGTAGAAGGGATAGGGGGAAAAGAAGGAGAAAGCAACCGTGAGTACTCATCCAAAGTACTCGCAAGCAAGGAGCTACACTACATATGCATGGGTATATGTGTAAAGGGGCCATATCGGTGGACTGAACTGCAGAATGCCAGAATAAGAGGGGGATAGCTAGTCCTATCGAAGACTATACTTCTGGTAACCTCCAGCTTGCAGCAGAAGAAGAGAGTAGATGGTAAGTTCACCAAGTAGCATCGTGTAGCATAATCCTACCCGGTGATCCTCTCCTTGTCGCCCTGTTAGAGAGCGACCACCGGGTTGTATCTGGCACTTGGAAGGGTGTGTTTTATTAAGTATCCGGTTCTAGTTGTCATAAGGTCAAGGTACAACTCCAAGTCGTCCTGTTACCGAAGATCACGGCTATTCGAGTAGATTATCTTCCCTGCAGGGGTGCACCACATTTCCCAACACGCTCGATCCCCTTTGTCTGGACACACTTTTCTGGGTCATGCCCGGCCTCGGAAGATCAACACATCGCAGCCCTACCTAGGCACAACAGAGAGGTCAGCACGCCGGTCTAAATCCTATGGCGCAGGGGTCTGGGCCCATCACCCATTGCACACCTGCACGTTGCGAGGGCGGACGGAAGCAGACCTAGCCTAGCAGGCGTTCCAGTCCAATCTGGCGCGCGCCGCTCAGTCGCTGACGTCACAAAGGCTTCGGCTGATACCACGATGTCGAGTGCCCATAACTGTCCCCGCGTAGATGGTTAGTGCGTATAGGCCAGTAGCCAGACTCAGATAAAATACTAAGATCTCGTTAAGCGTGTTAAGTATCCGCGAGCGCCGACCAGGGCCAGGCCCACCTCTCTCCTAGGTGGCCTCAACCTGCCCTGTCGCTCCGCCACAAAGCAACAGTCGGGGGCCGTCGGGAACCCAGGCCCACCTCTACCGGGATGGAGCCACCTGCCCCTTCAGCCCCCATCTCCAAACAGTATCATAAGTAATGTAACAGTATAAGTATATATCATATGCCCGTGATCACCTCCCGAGTGATCACGGCCCATTAGTTTAGCATGGCAGACGGACAAGAGTGTAGGGCCACTGATGGAACACTAGCATCCTATACTAAGCATGTAGGATTGCAGGTAAGGTATCAACAGTTGTAGCAACAATGAGAGGCTATGCATCAGAATAGGATTAACGGAAAGCAGTAACATGCTACACTACTCTAATGCAAGAAGTAGAGAGAAGAGTCGGCGATATCTGGTGATCAAAGGGGGGGCTTGCCTGGTTGCTCTGGCAAGAGAGAGGGGTCGTCAACACCGTAGTCGTGCTGGGTAGCAGCGGCGTCGGTCTCGGTGTCTAGCGAGAGAAGAGGGGGAAGAAACAATAAATATTAAGCAAACAGATGCATAGCGATGCATGACATGACAAGTAGCGGTGCTAGGGGTGCCCTAACGCGGTATGAGGTGGTACCGGTGAAGGGGGGAAACATCCGGGAAAATATCCCTGGTGTTTCGCGTTTTCGGACAGATGAATCGGAGGGGGAAAGTTGCGTGTTTGCTATGCTAGGGATGCGTGACGGACGAACGGGCTGCGTATCCGGATTCGTCTCGTCGTTCTGAACAACTTTCATGTACAAAGTTTTTTCATCTGAGTTATGGATTATTTTATAATGATTTTTAAAGATTTAATTCATTTTTAGAATTAATTTAATTAGTAAATGTAATTATGATGTCAGGGTGATGTCAGCAGTCAATTAGTCAGTTGACCAAGTCAAACTGACGTGTGGGTCCCATTCGTCATTGCCTCAAACTAACTAAACCTGTTAATCAGACTAACTAAGTGATTAGGTTAATTCATTTTAATTAGATTAGTTAAATAGGATTAATTAACTCATTAATTAATTAATTACTAAT